>NW_016199768.1:0-2597 GCF_001687245.7 Rhagoletis zephyria | reverse complement strand
TCACTGTCACCTGTTGTTGTTTCTAACTCAAGGGTGGATTAATTTCTCAAGGTTTTTTGGCTTACTTAAGAAAATAAAATGTTAATATCCAATATGAAGAATAACCTTTACCCGTTTTTTAGTAGACAAGTCGTATCTGCTATCGCCTTCCAGTTTATTATTAAAGCTTTGCTTTCACTATTGTTCCGCTTAAGCGTTCTACCGCCACTGTCAACCGAACCCAGAGCTAGGCAAACTAGATGTAGCTGACTTTCAGCTTCAATGCAAAGATCTTGTTTCTAGCCCAATTACTTTTTATGGCTTTTTGCTGCTTGCGTGATTTCTACACGTTTTCTGTTTCTTGACTGATGAGTTTTTCGGTTTTGTTTACTTCTGTTATTTTGGTTTCCTTTTGTTTGAAATTTATTGTTGTTTAATCTTCAAATTGTTTACGAAAGAAAATAGTGAGGATGGCAAAAATGACAATAATGCTGCCACATTGCTTCTTGAAGATTGTAAAAATATTGAAATAGGGTATATAGACAGTTTAAGGGGCTCTAAAACGTAATAACGTTATCGACCCAACCAAAAGTTAGCACTCTTATTAAGATTTGTGCATTGCAATCGCTAGTTCGTCGATTGTTCTTCATTGTTCGTCCATTTTTAACATTAGCTCCTCAGCCAAACATTTCAATGCATTTTTTCATTTTACGATTCCTGCATAGGACAATTTGAGACAATAGAATTGAGAATATGTATTAGTTGTCAAATCGTTGTATAAAGTAGGCGTCCGGACAATTACAAAGACAATACATTTTTCTGCAATAGCCGTTACTGTCGTTTGGCGTGAATTTCAAAATATCCAAACACAAACCACTTTTTCATAATTCTGTGACTTTTGCGATTTCGTCTGGCCTCTTTTAGTTAAATTAACCAAGACGTGACCGAATTGTCCAATTTACTGTCCAATTCACTGTCTTCGAAACGAATCAACGACAGGGAGGAAGACAATGAGAGGAATGTGAATGCATTAGTGAAAAAGTGTGAATGTGTTGCTATTGTCTCGGCATGTAAACGCCGGGTAGGGTGAAAGAATTTCAATACGTTCATTTGTCAACTGTAATAAATCGTTTATTCGTCGTTTGTTAATCCCTTAAATTTAGCGCAAGCCGTCAACAAAATTCATCACTTAACAGTTTTCCATTAATTGTTTAAATCACAGTAGGGCCGCAGCACGTCGGATCATTTCCGGCAGTTGCAGCGAGATTTTCGGAACTACTTCAAGAGATTCAGGACTATTTCGATATTTTTGGAACTATTTCGCAATCGGGATTTTTGATACTACTTTGAGATGTTCGAGACCATTTAGTAGATTGTTGAGACTATATCGGGATTTTTAAAACTACATAGCCGGCCGTTTTATAACGGGGGGCCATTTCTCGTTGTAAAAAATGGTGAAGTTAAAATAAAAAACAAATTTATTCAAAATTTTATAATTTCATTTCAAGCGACTCTCGATCATTAAAGGCTTTTTCATAAAAATCTGGCATGTAATTACACGATGCAGATTAATTTCTACTTAAATATGCCATCTGAAATTGGGCTAAAAACGTATTTTATGTAAAAATATGTGTCCTTAAAGAACCGCCCACACACAACTTTGGCGTTGCATTGGTGTTGGCGTCGCATCAACAGCTATACATGAATACACGAATTCAAACGGTTCCCAGGACAGTCGAGTTTACGTAACCGTAACGAGCCATATTGATCTGGCCAAGTACTGTCACTGCAGCATCATTCCTCAAACCACTTTGCGCAACGCTAACGACAAACAAAAACCAGAAAAAGGGTCAACTCTCAATTTTTCACATGCGTCGTTCGTTGGCTGTAGAAAATAACTAAAATTTTAGTAAAATATTTCTTGTAAATCGGTTTTAATGCAATTAATTATCAGAGAAATAATAATTTATCTGTCGTTAGTATGTTTATTTAGTAGCAAAAGTATTCGCAGCTAAGCGTTCATTGAACGAAGCACTGGAGTTACTAGCGTTGCTGTCAAAGTGAAGCGAACGCAATTAATTGATTTCTCATATTGAAAACAGTTAAGTAAAATAAAAAATGTATGCATAAAATGTTTTTCCCTCGAGGTAGATTAGCTGATAATAAATGCCTTTTTTGTCCAGTGTATCTAATTGTGCCTGCTTTCAATTTCGTTAATTTGCGTTCTTCGTTGTTTTCATTTTGTTTCAAGTCGATTTTGACTTACACAGCAAAGCAACGATATTTAATTTTCGTAAATACATATACATATGTTCATATGTGCATATGTGTTACCCAAATCCCGTTGAGATAATCCCATGTTATATGGTTTTAATCTTTGGCCGACTGTCCTTGTACCACTCAGTTATAATAGAATGCGGCTATTATTATCTCGATCGAAGGTATGTGGCAGCTCGTTTATTTTTTTGCACATCAGCTGATTGCCAAATATATGTCAAGTTTGACTTTTATTATTGAAAGCAAGGGTATTTTTGCAACTTTCAACCGAATTTGTGCCAGTGATTTTTCAGTAAATTAAGCGTGTGAAAAGCGATATAAAACAAAATATAATTAATCAT
>NW_016199767.1:0-2597 GCF_001687245.7 Rhagoletis zephyria | reverse complement strand
AACTGCAAACGTTTCAATGTATGGGGTTTTACGGGTACTGTCCGTTATAACTGGTAAAATGTATTTGTATTTGTACAGTTAATGCAGTATAAGATACGGAAAAGAGAAGAAAATTAATATTCCAAAATGATGTCCCAAGTAAGGCAACCTGTATTTTCAAAATAGCCGACAATTCTGTTTTAAATATAAAAAAAGCAACCTGCGTTTGTTTGTGGTCGCTAGACTGGATGTAGTTGGTAGTTTGATTTGAAATAAGATGTATATTAAATAAAGTATTTTTTTTTTGCTTCTTCGTCTGCTTTTCAAAGCGAAATTTCGGAGAAGTTTGTGTTAAATATTTAACAACACTTCATCACTTCGTCGCTAGATCGATTTTCAAAAATGAGGAGTCAGGTTAAAAAAGTTATTCACCTTAATTCATCATTAAATTGGTAATATGTATGTATATAAATATATCACAATGTCAAACAAAAGATGTCTTGAAGGTTTTAGTTTAAAAATAGGCTTGAAGAGGGTTGCCACCTTTCACTACAAACTAAACAAATTATTTTAAGGCCCTAGATGGTTCCCTATTCGTTACATACAAACGCAGGATTCTAAACGTGGTTGCTAGGCATCGGGACACACTGATTTGACCGGGTTTAATACTAGCTAATTTTTCATTATAATATATTATATATTATAGTAAACCATTGCACAGTGGACTGCCCCTTACACAAAAGTCAACAATTGTGATTTTTAAAAAACGGATTTCTGGAATGCCTTTTTAATGCAAATATATTGACATTTTATGGTGAATGCCCATTTATACGCATTTGACACATGAAACGGTATTTTCGCGCTTTTGAAAAACGATACGTGTGAAAAAAAGTCATTTGATAAGAAACATGCGTGTAAATTAAGCCAATTTTGGTTTTAAATAAAATCCAAATAACAATGGAAACGCAAGAAACTGGTATGTTTTACAAGTAAGCCAAAGAAAATAGTGAGAACAGTTCATTTTTAACAAAATACAAGCTGATTAAGTCTTTGTACTTTCACGAACGCAATTTTCAAGCATTCGTATTTGCATTTAAACTTTTGACAAATATGGAGCGCTTAGAACCAGGTCTTATAAGCAGATCTTAGTTCCTTCAAATGTACTCTTTGAAAGCTTGTTTATTTACCCTTCCCTTTATTTCTCTTTTTCTTTAAATATCGCATAAAACGTAACTAGTTCATAAAAAAAATATTTCCTTTGTTTCCAGAGATGTTCCCATTACACCGATTATTTTCCATAAAACTTTATTTTAGAGCTCAAATCTAATTTGAGTTAATTTTCTCTCAGATTTTTACATTCATAGCAAATTTGCACGAAGCTATATTTTTGAAGAAAGTTGCCACCTGTTCAAAAAGTTAAATGAAATATTTTTATCTGGTATCAAACGGCAGATATTTAAGAGGAGTGTTGCCACCTGTTTTGGAGTTCAAAATAAATTTAATCAAAAAGTTGAATAAAATATTTTATACGTAAATCAAATGAAGAAGAAGGTGTAAGAAATCTTCATTTCGAAAACGTTTTTAAGAGTTTTCCAACTGTTTGGAAGTTCAAAATCAAATTGGTTAACAAGTCAAGTAAAATATTTTAATATGGGTGTCAAACGAAAGCAAAGCATTTTTGGCGAAAGTAAGCTTTTAATTCTAAAATATTTTTTGAAGACGGTTGCCACCGGCTTAAAAATGGGAAATCAAGAAAATTAATAAAATGTTTTATACCATCGAGGCCTTATCTATACATATAATAAATTTGTAACAGGTCGATGCTTGCACATTATAGATATTAAATAAAAATGAATATAGAGGGTATTTATTAGCACAAAAGAAGTCAAATCATCATCAAATTTTGTTTGTCTTTCTCTCCGTAAGTTTGTACGTGCATCACTCCGAAACTAATGCTTGCAATCGAATGCTGTTTTCACCGATGTGTTGCTAGAGGTCTAACTTAGAAATATAGAAGAAGAAACCCCGAGAGTTGCCACCTGTTTGAAAATTGAATTGATAAGATAAAGTAAATACTGCAATATGGCTGTCAAAATAAAGGNGAAATTTTTAATTTAATTTAATTGATAAGATACATAAATGAAATATTGCGATATGGGTAGCAAACTAAAGAGGTTTAGGAAAGTCTACTGCCAAACATATTTTTGATGAGGGTTGCCACCTTTTTCAAAACTTTTATTCAATAAAATTAATAAAATAATCGAAATATTACAATACGGGGTATCAAACTAAAGAGCTTTAAGAAAGTTTACTGTCGAAAATATTTATGAGAAGGGTTGCCACCTATTTGAAAAATATAATTCAGTGAAACTGATAAGATAAGGTAAATATTCACGAGTTATAGATTATAAATTAAATTTCCAGGAGAAAGCCTATACTTTACCTACTTTCTAAATACCTTTGAAAATATATTTACTAGAGCCCACATTCATAAAAAGTAAAGAATGCTTCATAAATTGAAAATTTGTTTGAAAAACTCAGTCTTCATAAAACTCTTTAAATCTAATTTATTTTTTATGAATGAGGTCATACGAGTTTTGGGAGGATGTAACAACACA
>NW_016199766.1:0-2597 GCF_001687245.7 Rhagoletis zephyria | reverse complement strand
GATTTTTCCGCGTCCTTATACAAGAGTACAGTGTCTCTGGAGGGAAAGGCGCCAAGCTAGAAGCAATGTATAACGAGGATTTTGCCTTATGTACGCGCGTCCGCAGCGATTAAAGAAATACTCCACTGCTGCAACTCGCAATTACCACCACTGAATTGTTGTCAGATTCGAGAGGTTATATTTTCAAACTTACAACTCAGAAAACTGTGCAATTCAAATTCTTGGTACCATCTTTTTAAATCCACGTTTTATTGGCATAAGTCAAATATATACATACATAAATTTATATTACCGTACTCTTGTTTGGTAATTAATTTTTAGCGGCAACAAAATGCAATGGCACTAAGGACAATGCACTTTCAAGTGTAATTTAGTCATAAATATTAACTAATAGATATACACACACACATTAGTATAATAATGAACAAATGATTAGGCAATAATTTTCGTTATTAGCTTATTATATGCTTTCTGATTTAAACGATTTGTACGGTTATTGTTATTTGTGGTAAGTAATTCAATAAATGTATTTCTTTAAATTGACTTGCAGACTCGAATGAGTGAAATACGATGACTTTAGAAGGTGCATGCATATATACATATGTACATACATACATACATATGCAAGTTGAACAGAGATGTCACTGAAATTTATAGATTTACATTTTTTCCGAAGATATTATGAATACAGGGTTAAGTGAATGATAAATTATAAATTTTCGGTTTGTTACGTTTTTATGAATGACGCTTTGTGAACTACTTCGATTTGAGAGACAATTTTTTAGGACAATACTTTTAAGTATTTTCAATAAATACATAGCGTGTGCCAAGTTGAGTTTACTTTGTAAATTGCGTGTACTACGCCCACTTCTAAAATTGTATTTATCTGCACTACATATTTACTGAAACAAGCAGCGGAGTTTTTTCAATTTCATTCATTCGTTCATTCGTCCCAATTGCTTACTACCAGACCTGTGAGGGATTTCGTTATCGATAATTTCGAAAAAAAAAATCCCAAACGTAAGGGTCACCCTGTAACATTTTTCAGCAAAGTTTCAATAATATTAGTTTGTTCCAAATTTCATTGACCTCAAGTTCTAGTACCTACCTACCAAATTTCAGTTCTTGTCACCTTAACGTACCACCCTAATGTCTGTAAATTAAAGCTCAGCACAAAACCCTTAAACCAAGGAACGAAACCGATTCAAAATAATGTTCCGGTTTCGGTTTCGGTTTTGCAAAGTTTTTTGGTTTCGGTTTTGGTTTCGGTTTTGATTTCGTTCTTCAAAATTTGTTTCGGTTTCGGTTTTGCAAAGTGTTTCGATTTCGGTTTTGGTTTCGTTCTTCAAAATTTGTTTCAATTTCGGTTTCGTACCGGTTTCGGTTTTGGAATAAAAAATTAAAACAAGTTTGACAAAAAAGGCATCACCAGATTCACTTAAATGTTTCCTTTTTGATGTAAAATTGAAGATGTATGAAAACTAAAATATAATTGTTATTTTCGTCAAACATTTACCTACTAAATAATTTGTCCACCCATTCATTTCTGTGCGCTTTACATGCATAGTTCATGTGAAAATGAAAATCAAAATGACTTCTTCCAAGTAACCGATGCCAGATCGGAGATTTAATTTATTAGGCATCTTTTTAGTAGCTTTTTGCGAAAAGTTACTTTGCCAAAATTACTATTTAACAAGAATTTTAGCACCATATTGCTGATTTTGGTTAAATAAATAATGTATTTCACAGAAATGTTTATTTATTTTGGAGGTACATAAATGTAATTTGTGGAGAGTGAAGGAAAACGAAGTAAAATGAAGTAGCGAAGTGGCCTTGAACTGCAGCACATTGATCAGTGTTGCCATAAGTCACGACATATAAGGCTATCCACATACTAGTCAACAAATTTGTCTTGCAAGTCATTTTTTGTGAAACCGCACAGTTATGCTACTGAAGAAAAAAAGTTTGGTTGTTAGATACTGCAGCTGTTTTTTTTTAATTTCTGGAAACCGATTGAAACCTGTGCTTGAAACGGTTTCGGTTTCGTTCCTTTTCAGATCAAGAGAACGGTTAAGGTTTCGGTTTCAATTTTGAAAAACGAAACGGTTACATTAAATGTTTCTGAGAAGTATTTGGATTATTCCAGTAGCGCTATTTTAAATATTTTTGTTTTTTGGCGAATGTAGGTCCGGAAAAAAATCTAAATCGAATTGCAAAAATACTTTAGACTCGAAGATGTATGCAGAACTTTTATTTTCTGCTTGTAAGGCGGTACGGTCTAATGTACATGCGTCCATACAAGCTGAATATTTAGTACTTTTTAGCCCAGCTAAACAGACACTTTTGATTTAAAATACATTATTAAATACTAGCTAGCAAATGGCAAGTACTACATAGGCTATAAGTCTCCATAACCCAAAACAAAAGCTAGCCATAAATTTCCGCGTAAGCTACAAATACATACTTACAAAGAGTAAATGTATTCGCAAAGTTTTCCAGCAGATGGGCCATTAGGTATACTTGTAACTCTACATTTGTGAGTAACCACCTAATACAATTGCGAGTGTGGAAAATGATGTGGAGCGTAAAATTGCACA
>NW_016199765.1:0-2597 GCF_001687245.7 Rhagoletis zephyria | reverse complement strand
ATGCATTATGCATATTCTCTGAGAAACTAGGGCCAGAGCCAATTTTTTAAACGAAAATAGTTTCAGCTTAGTTTTTTGGGTTTAATCTTACGATATCATATTCTATAGCATATTAAGCATTTAACAACTGCAAATTATAGTAATGTATACAGCATAAGTCACAAAGATATTTGCATAATAAGTAAATAACTAGTGAACCCGCACGGCGTTGAAACGCCCAGGATAGAATTTCAAAAACCTACAAACTATTCCAAATATTGGAAAGGTTTAAGCTTCCGGTTCGAGTGTCATATTTCTTCTAAATCCATGCAGAACTCTGCATAATAGGTTTTTAATATTATCAAATTTTAAATGGCCCTGTACCCGTAAAAAGTTTATAATTTCAAAAAAGGCAAGGGCTTTATTTTTCTGGTTTTACAATTTATTTTCGAGTAAAATTTTGGTTTAAACTCACTCGGAAGTGAATTGCAAAACCTATCTGAAAATCTTTTCAAACCCTTTTCGATTGATATTGATATTTTAAAAATTCAATTAAACTAAAATTCAATTAACAACAATTAAATAATTTGAATGCAGCTTATGGAATATGTGGCAACCCTCGTAAATATATTTCAGAAATAAAGTCTTTTCAACCCCATTACGATTGACACCCAAGTTTTAATAACTCATTTGACTTTTTAAATAGTTTGAATATTTGAACAGATGGCAACCTTCTGCAAACACCCACAAAATATTTCTAATGTTCAAGCTAAGGATTTCTTAACAAATTTTAAAACACATATTTGAATTAGGTAATTGCCCTAATTTAAGTGAGTTGTATTTTTTAAACAGTTGGCAACTCTTCTAGATATAATTCCGAAATAAAGCCTTTTCAAAATCATTTCGATGATATCCATATTTTAAAAATTCATCCAACTTCTTGAATAATTTGAATGCCACTTTATAAACATGTGGCAACCTTTTTCACACATTCTAAATGTTCAAACTCAAGTTTCGACCACTTCGCGTCGTATTTTCAATAATTTGCTTAAAAGTTAATTAAATTTGACTTTTTAAATAGGTGGCACCCCTCTTCACAAGTAGTTTCGCGCTAAGATATTCTTAAATATTCTTCCTCTAAAATTGCGATACATATTATAATTAACTGATGAATTAAGGTGATTTATATTTTATAAACATGTGGAAAACCCGCTAAATATAGTTCAGAAATAAAAATTTTTCTAACGCATTCGATTGATACTCATATTTATACGTGTGACAACCCTCTTCCAAAACCTCAAAAACAATCTTAATGTTTAAACTGAAGGCTTCTCAGCAATCTTTCGTTTGACATCCAAATTTTGACATTTCATATAACTTTTGGATAAGTTAGCTGAATTCGACATTTCGAGCAGGTGGCAACCCACTTCAAACTACTACTTTCTGAGCCCTCTTTGTTTCGGCAACCATATGTTGGAACAATTGTTTCCTATTTAGTTTCCTTAATTCAAATTTAATTTGATTTTTTAAACAGGTGGCAACCCTTCTAAAGTTATGTTAAGAAAGAAACATTTTCAAAACCATTTCCATTGGTGACCATTTTGAATATAATTTTTTTTTAAAGTAAAACTTTATTGCATATCGGCAGTCCAAGCCTTTAATGTGACACCTCATTTAGGTAAATCGAACGAACAATTAAATAATTTGAATAAAACTGTTCTCCAGGTGGCAACTCTGTTCGAAAAAATAAAACCAGTTTGCACTTCTGCAGCCCCAGCGCTTTAATTTAACACTCCATTTTTTTAAATCGAGCGAAAGGTGCAGATCTTTTATCCTGAACAAAAAATCCCTTCGTGTGTTATGGTGACAGGTAACAAGATCAATGGAAATAAGGTCAATTGACTTTATTTCCCTCCTTGGTGCGAAATAAGATCAATTGACGTGGTGTGGCGCGCGGACGCGAGCCGTCGGGAAGCTAAGCAAATTTAATATTTGAAATAGCCATAATGTCAATGGATTTTATTTCGCTTTTGAAAACGGTAATAATGTCGATTGACTTTATTTCGCACCAGGGTGCAAAGAGATTTCATTTTAAAAACAGTTGAGTGATAAAATTGCAATATTTGTCGCTCACCTTTTTGTCAAGTGTTTGGTCGGACTTCTCCTCAATTGTAAGATGTATCGATGCCTTCCAACATCTACTAAACTTTTTCGGAGCAGAATTTGGTTTCTAAAGTTAGTGATATAGCTATACGGTGTTATTAGAACTAACACTCGTTTAAAATATCTTCTCTTTTGTGGCGTTTGCAAATTGAATTTGTAAGTGTGCGAGAATTAAATGATGCAATCAATCATATCAAAATCAACAGAAATCAATTCAAATTTCCTGTGAATACAAAACTTTAATAGTGACTTATATATTTGCATAAAATCGACTGGGTACACGTATGCCACTACTTGCGCCGAGAGGTTACACCAAAATATTTGCATATATATGTACATATGTATTTACTACATATGTAAGTATCAAATAGAGGAGCAAACACTTTGATGACAAAATCCCAACTTTACACGCTAATGGCATAACATGACCTTTCGTACATACATGTATAAATAAT
>NW_016199764.1:0-2597 GCF_001687245.7 Rhagoletis zephyria | reverse complement strand
CATTATATTCTAGTAAAAAAATGCATGTTCGAAGTTACTGAAAAATCGCAGTGATTTTTGAGAATTTTATTTATTGAAGGTGTTTTGAATTTTTTCAATATAATGTATTATCGAAAAAAAATTTTTGTATGAAAAAGACTGCGTAATAAAAATTGCCAAAAATCAACGGTGATTCCTAGCTACTTAATGCTTGCCCTTTATTAAAATAAAATTGATTGGGCCACAAATCTGCGCACAGAATGAATCATGTTTTTATAAAAAATTGGCGGAAAAATTTACAAAACAAAACTTTTTGCCGGCAGTGTAAGTAAAAGAAATTTTGGGTTAGGCCACTTCTCTCTCACGGCCTCGTATATGAGGTACATACATTAAAATCACACAATGATATTACAATATTCACTACTTTTATATAAAAGTTTAGCTCATTCTCTAACCAAAGCCATATAAATCTAATTTGTGAAAGTTTTGCAAAAATAGGAACAAATCAACGAAGTTTCATCAAAACTGCACACATTTTAATTAATTAGAGTTACTAGAAAAAGTTTTGGTATGTATGCAGACTCGTATAATAGTACAAGTTCGAAGTTGCGAAAAAATTCCGTTGATTTCTTTTATTCAGAAAATATATAAAAAATGATTAGAAATTAAGAGAATTTTTAGCGACTGATGGTGTTTGCCGCTAAATGTAATTAGTAATGAGAAAATAAATATTCCATACTCGATATCGAAAAAATATCGATGTCGGAAAAAAAACCAAGTACGCGATATATCGATACTGACATCCATTTATTTGCAGCTAGAGATGCTGCCAGACATAAAAGCGACTCGGAAATTCTATCAGAAAGTAAGACAGCAATCAGATGATTTCAAGACCGAAGACCGAAGAAGAGACGAAAATGGAAATCTAGTAACAACTGTCCAGAGTACAATAAAAAATATGGAGCGAACACTTCACAACACTTTTGAATTGCGACACAGGTGGCGCGTTTGATGCAGTGGAACCCGAACCAAAGCGTACGGTGCAAACTCCCTCTAGCGGTAGAACCGGTCGGGCGTGTGTACCAGCTTTAAAGAAGAATAGGGTCTAAAGAATACATGCCCGAATCATGGTTGCCACTCGCCAACATTTTTTTCTACCAAAATTTATTAAGAAAAGTTACCAAAAGTTACCAAATCTTCACTACCAAAATCTGCACTTATTCACTGAGAAAAAAATATACTGAATAAAACTGCTATATTTCTTAACAAATGTGTGTATACTTACAGCCAGTTTCTGTTACTTAATAAATTCAATATTTTTATAATTTGTCAATTTTTGATTATTTATCAAGAACTCACAGTTCTAGCACAGAAGTCTAAATCTATTTTCTTGATAAATTATCAAGATTGAAAATGCCATAGACAATTATAATATTTTTTTTTATTATAAAATATTTTGCTATCCATTAATTACTGCATCTGCCGTTATTCTCATTTTCGTTGTTGGTGTTTCGGACAGGGTAGGTAATGTGGAACGATTTTCCATCATCCCTTGTTAAATTTGGTTTGGAGACAAACCGGTTTCGGCGTTGCGCCATTTTCAGTGTAATTTTTCAATCGGAATGTGCCGTTACTTGGACCTGCGACTCACGGAATAATGGCAACGTTACACAAAAAAAAGTTTTTCGGTTTTTTATAATTTATTGTACGTCTCAAACGGACTTCAGATTCGGATTCAAAGGGTCGAAATACATGTCGGTAGGTGGGTCTAGCAAAAAGCACGCGACATTTTTTTTTGTGCCGGAATAATTAAAACGATTTCAAAAAATGTCAGAAGGTAGATTTCAAAATGTATCGCGAAAATTCGAAAGTTGTTTTAGAAGTGCAGCTCTTGGTGCCGCCACTGTAATTCAAATATTTCCAGTATGTATTCGAATATGAGATGACTCTAATTTTACCGAAGTAATTTTGTAGAAGTGCCAGTGGTGCTGCCATTAAAACTCAAAGGGTTTTTATAACTACGCACATGCAAAATATAATTCATTTCATTCTAGTAATGCAAATAGATATTTAGTTGCAAAAAATACCAAAATGAAACAAAAGTTACAAAGTTACCAAACCGTTTAAAAGTTACCAATTTTGGTAAAAAGTTACCAATTGTGGCAACCATGGCCCGAATATTGGAATTTCAGTGTACTTTGTTCAATCCACAAGGAAGGAGATCCAGCCATTTTCGCCAATTATCGCAGAATGAGCCCTCTTAATATTTTCTACAAGGCCTTCTCGACGATACTGTGCGATAAATAGAAGCCCTTCAAGAACCAATTGATTGCGTAATAAGAGCTGCCAACCTGAATTGTAGCGACACCATATATTTATAGCAAAAGAACAATGCTGCTGTTGTATGCAGAACATAACGTCATCGTCGGCTTGAAACTTAGAGACGTAACTCATCATTTTCCAGTTAAGAAAAAAAAGCGAAAGAGGTAGGTCTAGCGGAGAACGAGGGCACTACAAAGTACCATCTAGCTACACGAAAAAAGTCTTGGTGTCTTGATGTCAAACACGACGTGTTGCCAGTTGAACACAAATTTTAAGTAGTGAAGGACTTTGCCTAC
>NW_016199763.1:0-2597 GCF_001687245.7 Rhagoletis zephyria | reverse complement strand
ATTTGTGCATTTTTCGCTCATTTGAAAACTAATAAATTTATGCAGACGGGGAGGAGAGTGTTGGAATCCACAACTAGCTGATTTAATGAGGCAAACACAGAGTGGTGGCGGATTGATTTTGCCTTGTGAGATGAATTGGATTTCACATATCGTGCGGGTATGCTCTATTGTGGAGTTTAGAAATGATTAAATGAAATGAATGAAATGAAAAGCTGGGAGTTTCGTGAATGGAATTCCAGAAGTCGCTACACAAAGTTTTCGACTTCAAAACTTTTGAACGTCCAGCGGGTGTGCCTAAAAACATGCAAAGCCGAAAAGCTGTTGTTTAAAATCGCGAGGGTACCGGAAATTTTATGATTCTCTCGAGATATTACACTTTTTTAGGAATAAATATTATTTTATCTAAATTTTCACTAAATGAAAAACAGGGGTGCCTAAAATTATGCAACATGAAAACGGAAGAGATGCAATGTGAAATTAGCCAATTTGGCGGCATGAAGAGCAAAAAATATGGCTTAGCTTATTTTATTGAATCTTTGGTTTCCATCTTAAAAATTGTATATCAAGGCGGCCCTATTTGAAATTTTATTCCGCCACAAAGCATTCAAGAAGGAGAGAGAGAGAGATAGAAAGACTGTCGAGCGATGAGAGAGCTGACAGCAAGAGCCATAATCAGGGCTGCCAACTATCTTTAGCTATGCGGTGCCATATTGAGGATAAAAAGGTGCCAAAATGTACCAAATAGAAAAAAGTGCCAAAAAAGGTGACATCCCTTTAATTTTTCCTATTTAACAATAAAATAAGAACCACATTTCTAAAATAAACGTGCAATGCCAAAATAAGTTAAACTAGTGGAAAAATCTTTAGAAATTAGAAAAATGTATTTGAGAAAACCAAGTACACGCAAAGAATTTCACAAAAATGTATAGAAATATTACGATTTCTGAAAAGTGCCATTTTGGCACTTTGGGACAAATTGAAAAAATAAGTGCCATTTGGCGTAAAATAGGGCCACAAATGGCACGGCTTGAGCCAAGTTGGCAGCCCTGGTCATAATGGCGATGACGGAGAACGTAAGCAGCGGTGACGGTGGCGCTATGGGTGGAGAATTAAAAGCTCTCATAGGTAACTGGCCGGTAGTTTGGGACAATGGTCAGACTACTCAAGAGAGCCGGTAGATGAACAGGTGGATTGTGAGGTGGCCCTGGTGAGAGCCGGTAGATGCAGTTCGCTTAACTGCACACTCCAATAGTGCTTAGGATGTGGAACGAGTTGCCGCAGGGGTGATGGGTCGTGCACAAGGCAGCATCACAATTGCTGCAACCTCTTCTGATGAGCACTATAACGTGATGGGTTAATAACTGGTTGCAATGGGTTAAGAAGTTTGCTCCTACGAAATCGTATAGAAAATAGAAACTACTCAATTTAGATTAGATGTAACTTTTAAAAGGTGGAAATGCTATCCATTTTCAACACGTATGCTCGTTGGTTAGAAAATTACGACAGCAATAATTAAAACTTTGGCGAATTTGAGCCTCAATGATTTTAAATATACTGGACACTAAGGCTTGAAATTTAATGGCTTCTTAGAAAAAGATTAATCCAATACATGTTTTTTTTTTAACAAAGACAACAAAAGAGCCGCAACTGATTCCGCAAATTTTTCAGAACTGTATTTTTAATCGGGCCCAAATTCAAAATACTTCTTTTATGGAGGCTAGGCTGAAATGTTGTAGCTGTAATTTTTAGAGCTTTACGAAAACGCTTATTGCACCAGACTAAATCTGGGAACTATTTCGGGATTTTAGAGATTTTCGGAATTCTCGGGACTTATCGATATAATAGTCGATATTTTATCGGTTTTTTATAGATATTTTTTACCGATTTTGTTATCGGAAATTTTATCGATATAGTAATTGATTTTGCTATCGATATTTTGGGAACTTATCGATATAATAAACGATAACGATATTTTAATCGATTTTATTATCGATTTCGTAATCGAATTTTTTATAAATTTTGTAATCGATTTTGTTTTATATAGAAATTTTTATCGATTTTGCTATCGATATTATATTCATCGATTTTTTTATCGATGTTTTTATCGATTTTGTTATCGAGTTTGCTATCGAAATTTTTATCGCTTTTGTTATCGATATTTTTTTCTTAGTATGTGCTTTTTTTTATTTACATGACTATGTCTTAAATTTTTTTACGCACAGATTTTAAAGGCGATTTTAAAATCTACATACATATGTACATAGATATAATTAATGTTTGCCAACAAAATTATAGTCATTAATAATGTAAACTGCTGCGTAAATTCTGATTAAAAACTCAATGAACTTAATATTTAATTTCTATAATTAAAAGCCTGTTCAAGATTTCGCCACAAAATTTCAGCCGGCATTAGATAAGCAAATTCTACGAATGCAGGTGCACATGTATAGTAGTGCAGCCACAATCACACATCTACACTGCCATTGACACACACACGCATGCACGTACATACATACATATGTATGCACAAACTCTCGAGAGCAACGCATTGGCGCATAATGTCACTTCAACTTGTGGCCGTTTGGCGTTGCATGCAA
>NW_016199762.1:0-2597 GCF_001687245.7 Rhagoletis zephyria | reverse complement strand
CAAGTGGAGAGCAACCTCTGTCCAATATCCCACCCGTTTCCAATGATGTAATATGGGAAGCAGCATGCGACCATTTAACGCCAGCTAAAACTTCTTCAGCTGCCTCTATTCGCATAGTAGTATTAAAAAAATCCATTACTTACGTTCTTACAAACATTTGTTGGTTTGAGCTGAGTTCAAATAACTTTGGGAATTGCTTCTCTCATAAGCGAAGTTCCCCCAGTTGTTCACAGCATGTGTGGGCAAGTTCTTCGTTGCCACTCTCTTCGTCATTTTACCTTATTCCATCGCTGATGCAAACAACTAAATAAATGTTGAGTATTGTAGTGCTCTCGAAAGTTCCCAAAGTCTTACCATCTCTCTTAGAAGTCGTAGCAGGGGCACACGGAGGACATAATTTGGGGCTTTGATGCTGGATCCTAAGTAGACAAGACCCTTCTCCAACTCAAAATTATAACTACTAACAGCGACATGAACTTCAATAACCGCTGGACCAATCTCTCTCACACTGCCCTAGTGTTGAGGCAGACGTTGCTAGTATGTATCAGCATAGAGTAAATCTGGTTGTCTAAAGCCTCATGTGGTCTCGAACGTCATGGAAAAGTCTTTCCTAATTTGAACGGTTTCAAAAGTTCTGCTCAACGTATCCCATAACCGTACTAATTTTCCGCGGATATCAAATCTATACATGCCATGGTAGAAGAAACTTCTTTCCATACTGTGAGTAGCGGCTTTAAATTTAGCCAAAGGGTGATGTGTGTCGATTGGTTTATCCAATGCCTTTTCCAGGATTTGACATACGGTGAAAATCTATTTAAAAGTGGATTTTCCCTGAAGCCACACTAATAAGGCTCATTCGGATACTTAATGAAAGGCTTCCGTCTAACTAAACCACTAATTAAGGTGCTTAGATTGATTGTGCGGACAGCTCTTCTAAGAGCTCACTCCGAGGCCACATATACTCATTGTGTTATCCAGAAGAGGGGTTTCCCGTGCATATCCGTACGAGTCTTTAAACAATTCCGTACTCAAAACTGGGCGGCCATGCGGCAGAGTGTCTCGTTAGTATTCCTGTGAGAAGCCTTACGTTTGGCTTTGAAAGCCTTAGTAAACACCGTGCTCTTCCTTCATAGAGTAGCGACAAGAATGAGCCTGGTGTGCAGATTAGTCCACATGTTGATGCTGGCTGCTCTGCTCACTTTCTCTCTCAACTTGTGAACACAGGAATCGCAGGGCAGCCTTAAAGATCTGAACCATTTTCCTTAATCTTTTCTCAGTTAAATTTCTAGCACANTAGATTATATTAGATGAGTGTGCGACCTTAGGTCTATTTGGCCCTCAGAGCTCATCATAACACATCATCTAGTCCCAATGAAGTAGGGAGTGTATATGCGTAGCCTCTGGTCACATCCTTGTCAGGTGTGTCAGCCTTATTCTCGGAAGCGCAGTACCGACATAAGTCGTCTGCGCTAATCCCCAGGTTATACATATGGGCCCGCAGTCTGCAGTGCCCCGTTAGCAGCCCTGTAATAAATCTCAGTCTAGTCTTTTGAAGGGTTATTAGTTCCTTAGATCTTTTGGGATTATAGGCTCCAAGAAGTTCTTTCCTTGATTATTATTACTATTATTAATGTTATGGTTTTTAATGCAGCCTGTCGCTGCAGATAGCTATGCTGCCTATTTGCTGCCTTGTTTCGACAAGCAAGAATTATTTCTACACAAACACTTATGGCATAAACCCCCGATTGAAATATACTGGGGTAGTTACCCAGGGGATGGAGATCTTAACCCAAGGGCTAAATATTCTTGATCCTTTCCCTCCATGGGTTTTTGAGCCATCTGTGAACCACCTTTGGGTGTGGGCCCTTAAGGTGTTCTCTAAGATTGTCTTATTCCATATCGCTTTGTTGCCTAGTCCATTCCTGAATTTTGTCTCAAAGATTATCATCGTAACCATGTTATCCCTGCTGAGCTGGGAGAAAAGGATCTTGGATCTGATTTCATCTCCCATTCTGCTCGAGATCACTTTTCCTCTGCCAATGCCCCCCTTCATGAAGTTGAGGAGCGCTATTTTGGCGATCTGTTCTATAACTATGTGTAGTGACGTCAGGAGCCCGTTATGCATATGAAGGCCTGCGTTGAGAGCGGTCCTGTCGGACCATGCCATCGCTCCATACCGAGTTAGTCGTTACCGCTTCCATAGCAACCTGATCCTGTTTCATTGTCCATTTTGCAGCCACCCATAGAGATCGTGATTTTAACATAGTATAAAACGATATTAAGCTCCCAGTCACTTCCGTCAAAAAAATGGATTTCGGAGCTCCGTGACCTGATTATTTCAGCTTCTGTGCTGCACTCCAAGTCTGGAGAATTCAAAACCCCCGCATAGTAAAATCCTAGATCCGCTACTGTACATATGTATGTATATACATAAGAAAATGGTAAATATGTAAATAAGTACATATGAGGGAATAAAAAATTTGCTTTCGCGCTCCCAAAGCCACACATACTGTATGTATATCTGCTCTCACAAATTCTTACTCATATATCCTGAAGTTTGCCTGCATATCCCTACATTGTTTAATGTGGTGTCGCCA
>NW_016199761.1:0-2598 GCF_001687245.7 Rhagoletis zephyria | reverse complement strand
GCCGGCATTGCCAACGACACTGTCTACAAACACTACAGATACAGTGTGTGTGTGCTGCTTCTACATTCGCCTGCTAAAACGCACTAATTGCCTGCTGCCGCCATCAGCATCACCACCACCACCACCACAACAGCAGCACTGCTGCTGGATGACACTTTCGGGTGAACACAGACTCGCTAATTTAGTCATTTAGGAGAGAGCGAGAGAGAAAGAGAAGAGAAAATATTAAAGAGTGTTTAGAAGAAGGGAAGGAAAGGTTAGGCTGCAAAGAGTGACGCTAACGCCATTTTGCAGTGATGCCGATGATCCTCCTGCTGCTGTTGTTGCTGTTGTTGTTGTTGTCGCTGTGGCTGTTGATGTTTTTGCCCCCTTCTGCTCGATGATGATGCATCATTTGAGAAGGCATTGACAGGCACTCGATTTGCTCCCAACCACTGACCGACACTAGATGTTAGCAACATGCTTGAAACTTTGTGTATTGGATTACCCATGAGCACGACACAACACAAACATTGCCAACGACGATCGCTGATAATTGGCCATGTGTGCACTTACAGCAGCCTAGGTCGATTGCTCGATGATGGAAGAGAGTATCTCTTTTTCTTCTTCTTCTTCTTCTCTCCTGCTAGTGCACAGCAAATCGAATGGCGCACTAATAACCGAAGCACGTTTGCCGCTGGTGGGAGTAGCAGTGGTGGTGATGGTGGTGGTAGTCCACCAGAGTAGCAAGTGAATGCAATGCTAATGGCAACGACAAGGCTAGCACAGCGGCCGGCTATAATTAGAACTCGGGAATCGCCAAGCCCGGTCTGATTACTCGTCACTACTCACTCTCTCAGTGCCGTCAGAGAGGAGTCAATTAAACATTTATACGGCAAGCCAGGCCAACCAGAACTTGGCTGGTGGTGGTGCTGCCGCTGTTACTGCATCTCCTCAACTGCCACTGTGCACTCTTGAGTTACCCTACTGAATTGAGAGAGAGTGCCTGCCTAGCTGGTTGACTGACTGGCCTGCAATTAACGTGCACCGAACTGAAAGTGTGTGTGCAGAGTTTACGTTTAATTAACGCTGCTTAATTAAGGCGCCATTGAGCCACGAGAGACTCACTCTCTTGATGACGGGTGACAAGGCAAGGCGAAACGTGGCCAGACGTGGTGACGAGAAGAGGCCACAGTGCAGGCTGCAGCAGCAGGTCTCCTCTCTCTCTCAAGTGGTCCTGGGGCAATTGGGTCCAATTCAGTGATATTCACTTTTTCCTGCTGTTGTTCTTGCTTTGAGGGCTGCATGCCTGAGAGCACCGAGCACAGTGTGCAGCCGTTTATACTGCCGTCCCTTCCTGCGACGTGCTCCAGCTGACCGAATGGTACTCGTACTCGTAGCTGTCGGCCACGGTAATGTACACCAAGCGAAACGAACACAAACACACACACACACACACACACACACATGTGAGCCCTTCAATTGCTCGATTGCCTCGGTGCTCTCAGTGCAAGTCAACTTCGAGGAATCGTAATCAATTAGAGAGCAAAAGAGAAAGAGACTGACTGACTGACTGTCTGGTTTGCTAGATGGCTCACTGAATGGCTGGCCAGTTTTGCCAGCAATAATACACTGCCTGCCTGACGGTGTTGTTGAGCACTTCGGGGGAAATGGCTGTGTGCTGTTGCTTGCTTCCTCCATTTGTAGACAGTAGACAAACACGCTCACAACAGACAGACACTGACAAACAGAGACACAAATACAGAGAACTCAACAGTGGTGATGGTGGTGATGGTGGTGGTTAGCTGAAGCAGTGCAGTGACTGTGCTGCAACAACAACAACAGCAACAGACATCATCAGCGTAGACACAGACATCATCATCATCAGCATCATCAGGATAATAAGAGAAACCAACAGGCGAGAAAAAAGACTGCTGTTTGGGGTTATGATCACACTGGTAGAGCACACAGGGACAATTGCAGCGAATGCAGCTGCTGCTGCTGCACCCGAGTGTCTGCAATTCTGTGAAGTATCTGTCGAATCGAGGGGCATCTCATAAATCAGCATTCAGCAGCCTTCAATCGCATCTTTGGCGAGAGGCACCGGGATGATGATGAAGATGATTATCATCATCATCTTCCGTGCATCATCATGTGCGCGCTGATGATGGCGTGAAAGAAGAAGAAGAAGGAGAAGAAGAAAAAGAAGGGGGAAGACGGAAAAAATCGAGATTGACTGGCCGACTACCACAACTTTCAGTAGTCAATGAACCTGTGGCGAGTAGTAGTGTGAGTAGTGAGCTGTGACAGTGCAGCTGACCGACGTTCAGCTCAGTGCTACCACCACCACCACTAGCACTAGCACCATCATCAGCAGAAGCACTTTAATAGACATTTAAACGGACATCGTCGACTGTCGATCGCCAGTTGATTCGCCACCACCACCACCACCACCGCTGAACTTTGTGGCCGCATCATTGGCTGCGCTGGTCGGCGACTAGTCGTCGAGGACCAGTGCCTCTGTCCGTGGCTTGTAGAGCCCGTCAGAGTGCACTGGCAGCCTTTCTGTGAGTGTTCTCCTCAGCACATGGCGCAATCACATCATTAGCATGGCGCAGC
>NW_016199760.1:0-2598 GCF_001687245.7 Rhagoletis zephyria | reverse complement strand
AACACTGAGATCATGATCGCCAATAACACTTGATCATTGTGATATTATTTTATTTTTATTATTGCCTAGCATGTCGATATTATTAAACACATTCACCTCTTCCTCATCTTTGTCTTCTTCCTCTTTCCGCGCGATAAAACAACGAACTTATTTCCGACTTTTTATCAATCTGTTTTTTCATTCATCTAATTGTACATTTAAATAAATCATCATTTTAATGCAACATGCTAAACAGTGTTTCATTCTGAATCATCACAGCCAACAGTTCTATTTTTTCCCAAATTGACTATAACACTCATCTCTACTTTACCTAAAGCTCACATTTAGCTTATTTTTTCATCTTTGCCCGAACTTTGAACATCATCATCAGCAGTCACCATGCCCTACGCCACTCGTAAGATGGTGAAGTACATGAAGGAGAAAGGACTGAGCAGCTCTGGTGAAAGCTCAGATGAAGCCGTCTCCAGCGGCGAAAACGACAAGAAAATTCGTGAACTGCCCAGCTCGGTTGATCCAGTGGAAGATGAGCCTCAGGGGGATAAGGCCAGCCCCAAGTCGCCTGGCGGTGTTAAGCAAGTCAGCAAGACGAGCAGCAAGTCGAAGAAAAAGACGAAAAGCAAGACAAAGTCAAAGTCGGCAAAGCTGCGCAACAAATCGCTGGTCAAGTCGAGCACCGGCAAGGTGAAGGGAAAACCTCGCTCTGCCAAGTCGAGCAAGTCCACAAAGAAGGGCGCCGCCGCCCCTGCCGGCAAGGTAAAAATGATCCCCGCTACTGAAATGGCTCTGAAGCCGCTGCAGGTGAAGGGCNGACGCCACTGAGTCCTCGGAAGAGGGCAAGAAGGCTTTCAGCATGTACAGCATCGGCGAGAAGAAGCCACTGGAGAGTGGTGCCAAGCCGCNAAGCCGCTGCAGGTGAAGGGCGTCAACTACGGCGAGATGACCTTTGACGAGAAGAAGGTGCAGTTCATCGCCGCTTTGCTCAAGTCCAATGTGCGCAAGCTGAAGGAGATGGACGCCACTGAGTCGTCAGAGGAGGGCAAGAAGGCCTTCAGCATGTACAGCATCGGCGAGAAGAAGCCACTGGAGAGTGGTGCCAAGCCGCACTCGGCCAAGGCCCTTTACCTTTGCACGCACAAGTCATTTCCGCCTGACGTTCAGGTCATCGCCAAGCTCTACGACCCAAAGACGTACGACCCGAAGAGTTCGCTTTTTCTCAAGGTGCTTCGCCATCTGGGAAAGAAGCACCCTAATGTCATTCAGGTGGCAAAAGATATTAGGAGTTTTTATTGACTGTAATTTCTAATTTCTCTTTCTCCTCAGACCTGGGACGTGATTCACCACGACGGCTCGATCTACGTTTTTCAGGAGCTGGTAAGAAAAAAAGAGTAGTTTTTTTGTCAAAAGCTAAATTTTCCTTTGTATTTCAGGCTCCCTACGGCTCAATGGCGGAGCACCTGAAGAAGAAGGGCAGTCAGCTGTCGGAGGAGGAGTGCCAGTTGGTGGCCTGTCAGTTGCGCACTGGCATGGACTTTCTTGGAGACATGGGAGTTTCTCATCGAGCTATTTGCCCCCGTCACCTGCTGCTCCTGCACAAGGACCTGCGCGTCAAGTTGACCGGTTTCCGTAGTGCGGTAATCTACTACAATGAGAAAAAGGATGACATCGCCTTTCAGCCGTGTCTGTCAGTGAAGAAGAAGTGCAAAGAGGGCACTGAGGACTACAATGCTCCCGAGATGTACGGCAACTCAAAGAAGGAGCAGTTTGACCCAGTGCAAGCTGATATCTGGTACTGAAGCATATAGGAGTTATTGAAACAAATTGACCTTTTTTTATTCTAGGTCTGCGGGCGCCACACTGTTTAACCTGCTGACTGGCAAGTTTCCCTATGACTGCCTAAAGAACAGTCCCAAGGTGGAGAATGAGATTCAGAGCAATATTCGCTCGCTGAAGCTCTCTGACAATGGCAAGAGCGCCCTTGGCTACATGCTCACCACCGAGTCCACCAAACGTTTCTCCACTGAACGTCTCAAGGATCACCCCTGGTTCCACGAGAAGTAGCCAGATCTCCTTTCTTTCTCACCAAGTTNTTTTTTTATTCTAGGTCTGCGGGCGCCACACTGTTTAACCTGCTGACTGGCAAGTTTCCCTATGACTGCCTAAAGAACAGTCCCAAGGTGGAGAATGAGATTCAGAGCAATATTCGCTCGCTGAAGCTCTCTGACAATGGCAAGAGCGCCCTTGGCTACATGCTCACCACCGAGTCCACCAAACGTTTCTCCACTGAACGTCTCAAGGATCACCCCTGGTTCCACGAGAAGTAGCCAGATCTCCTTTCTTTCTCACCAAGTTTTCACTGCAACAGCACACTACACTTTTTGTTCACCAACTTTCTTCTCTTGTGTGTTCAGTGATGCATTCTCAAAATCGGCGCCACTTGTGCAACAAAAAGTGTGGAGTTTATTGAAAACCATTTTTTACATTGTAATATAAAACCGATTCATTTACACATCCTGCTGTACATTTACTGAATGTTTTACATTAGGTTAAAAATTACAAGTTATGTTTCACATTACACCTTGCTTTGCTAGCAAACAAAAA
>NW_016199758.1:0-2598 GCF_001687245.7 Rhagoletis zephyria | reverse complement strand
TTTTGCCATGCTGTCTCCTGCCATCGACCGCCCTCCTAATTTAGCCGCTGCGTATTCAGCTGCTGATCATCCTCATTAGCATCATTAGTGCCTGTGCTTTGTTCCATTATTTTGGAGTGTCTTTGTTCTTTTCTTAGATTTTTCCCCACAATAAATATGCGCGCTCTTATTTATATACTTTATTTTAAGTAGCGTGTTTTATTTTAATATATTTACATTTTTTATAGTCATCAGTTGCGCCACTGCGACTCGACGCTCGTTTAGCTTGCAACATGCCATTGCATTGCTCTTTGCAGCATCGTCTTGCTCAGCTTCATCATTGTGGCAACAATTCAATTAGCTTTGCTGTCAAATTTACATTGCTCGCCTGTCCATCAGTGTTGGCAGCACATTTTTCAACGCGTCTGCGGCGTTCTTGCTGAAGTTGCGCGTTCTTCCTCGTTTCGGCTTCTTCCGCTGCGGCCTGCGTACCGCTAGACGGTTGTGCTTGTTGGTGTGTTCTAAACTTTCTTTTATATCCATAAAATTTTCTCGTCATTGTTTTTGATTGTGTTACTATGTATATTTAGTTGTTGTCACTGTTGTTGCTAGCTGTTTGAGTTTGTTCGAGTAGTTTTCAGCAATTTAATAAATTGGCCGTCGTTGTTGTCGTTTGGGCTTTGCCCCGGTAATGAAGCAATTAATTTCGTGCTGCAGCGCACATTAGACCACATTATGGATTTTCGAGAGCATGTTTACATAAATGTGCCTTAAAAGCATATTTTTATTGTTGTTTGTTTTGTGATTGCTATTCACTATTATGACATTTGTAAGCACATGAATACTTATCAGTCCAAGGAATGAAGTGTTCCCAAAGTACTTATTCGATTATTTTAAATGTAAAATTTTGTATAGTTCCTAAAATGTGTTTCTGGCTATAAAATGGAGTTTCACATGCCGAAAATATTTGGGCCAAATATAGAAGTACATAATAGCTAAAACCTACAGTTCATGAAATATACTGCAGTAAAGTGGTTAATCGATGTGTGAAAATACAGCGAAGATACACGCGAATATCCGTAACGGGATATACATTTTCATGCAATAGCTCCTCGCTGAACTTATTGACATAGTACGTTCCTGTCATTCCCAGACATTGACATATAACGCTCTTTAAACTCCAGTCCCTGTTGCCTACAACCAAACAAGTTGCTCTGCATGCCTTCCTAGAGCGGTATCACGCTTATGGTGGATAAACATTAGACAGTCTCATAAAAAATTCTATGAGTTCCAAGCGATTTCAACAGTCACTAGGAGAATATTTAAAGAGTGTAAACATATCTGTAGAAGACATGCTTTTACGTACGTGTTTGTTAAATGAATACCATGTGCATACATTTAAGAAGCACTTGTTTCTCTCCCAACCATTTCCATGTGCAATTTCCGTTGCACCATTTCCGTGTGCAATTTCCGTTGCGCCATTAGCGTGTACATTTTCCGTTGAATTTTCCAATTTAATCCCGACAAACCAACCGCCGCTAAAGAAGTTTCACTTCAATAAATTCGAACTTCGGATCTTTCAAATGGAACGCTACTCGTCGATGTTTTTGCGAAACCGCCCATCACCCAATTGAAAAACCGCCTGTCTTACGGCACTCAAATTTTACAGGAGAGCGAAAAAACGGTTTATTTTTTGAAGGCATCGCCTTGATAGGTGGTATTTTCTTTAGCTATTATTTTACAAATCTATTATTTTAATAACGATTTAACAATTTGTATGCATAAATCTCGATGCCTGGAGTTCAGAGTTATCAAATCTCATTTTTGCCTCAACGGCGATTTAGGCGGTTTTGCAACTGGTCGATGGGCGCTTTTGTAAAAACATCGACGCACTGCTTTTCTCACTCGGCCATTGCGACTGTTGAAGCAGCGCGTGCAAAATGATATACATACGTATGTATGTATGTATATATACATACCGTCGCTTAAACTTTAAAGTACAAAACCGCTTACCTAAAATTTTTTGCCAAAAAGTGGATTTACTCACACAAGCTCTTGGCTCAGGCGTTATCCATTCGTCCTGAAATATACTAGCCAGAAATGCGATTGCTTTATAAAAAGGAGAACTATTTTGAAAGATTAGGGTTTTACTCTCTAGAAAATAATTTATGCAAACTCACACACGCGGTTTTGCATTATCTTGATACGGGGTGGTGCGTTTTGTTGATACGCGGTTTTGTATTTTAAACGACGAATGTAAGTACATATCCATCTGGAACCTGTTCAAGCGCTTTCTGTCAAAAGAGCTTTTCACCATTAAAGTTGACAAGGGAGCTTTTTTGTAAGATTTTTGGTTCAGAATAAACAAATTCTTTCCAAATCTTACCTACTGTTTTTACATTGTCTTTCAAGAGACTAGTTGCAAGCCTTTCAAATAATTGCACTGCAGTGCTAATCGCATTGCTTAATTTTCGTCGCTAAAATTCTTTAAATGAAAAGCAGTGTGGCCCAAAAGTATACAACATGGAGAAGTAACAGATGCAATGCGTAAATAATTAGCCAAATCTGGCAGTATGAGGGGCATGTACTTGGCTAATCCTTCTGCTGCACTTTTCATTC
>NW_016199757.1:0-2598 GCF_001687245.7 Rhagoletis zephyria | reverse complement strand
CGAAAACTGCGATAAATCAGTATATATTAAAGCTAATTTATTCAAAATTGACTCTCTGCCAAGATGTACGCTTATGATAAAATTTTGGAAAATGGGCGTGGCACCGCCCACTTATGATCACATATATGTATCTCGGTAACCGTTCTACCAATTTGTACCANGTAATTTAGAGAAATACGAAAACTGCGATAAATCAGTATATATTAAAGCTAATTTATTCAAAATTTATGCTTGCGACAACTCTTTGCCAAGATATACGCTTATGATAAAATTTTGGAAAATGGGCGTGGCACCGCCCACTTATGATCACATATATGTATCTCGGTAACCGTTCTACCAATTTGTACCAAATTTGGTGTGGTTATTGTGCTTGTCACATAGAAGAAAAACGTTATTGAAATCGGCCTAAGATTACGGCCGCTTTTCATATAATGGTAAATTTCAGAAATACTTGAAACTTCAATATTTCGAAATTTAAGGACGCTAATTTACTCAAAATTGGTACACCCCGGCTTACCATGTAGCGGTAGCTTTCGTAAAAGTGAAAAACATATATTTAATACTTGCGCCGGGTATTTAATGTTCGGCTACGCCCGAACTTAGACTTCCTTACTTGTTATTAATGATTTACCTAATCATTTTCTTAAAGCGAAATGTTTAATGTTCGCCGATGATGTGAAGTTGTTCATGAGAATCCGTAGCGTGACTGATTGCAGTTATCTTCAAACTGGCCTTGAAAACTTTCAAGCATGGTGTACAGTGAATAATTTATATCTAAATGCCCAAAAATGTTGTGTTGTTTCATATTCGAGGAGGAATAGCCCTTGTACTTTCAATTACAATCTTGATGGTAAGATATTTGAAAAAAATAAAAGGATAAAGGACTTGGGTCTGATCTTCGATTCGAAATTAACTTTTGCGGAGCATGTGGACCATATTGTGTCTAAANTAAATACTTGAAACTCCAATATTTCGAAATTTAAGGACGCTAATTTACTCAAAATTGGTACACCCCGGCTTACCATGTAGCGGTAGCTTTCGTAAAAGTGAAAAACATATATTTAATACTTGCGCCGGGTATTTAATGTTCGGCTACGCCCGAACTTAGACTTCCTTACTTGTTATTAATGATTTACCTAATCATTTTCTTAAAGCGAAATGTTTAATGTTCGCCGATGATGTGAAGTTGTTCATGAGAATCCGTAGCGTGACTGATTGCAGTTATCTTCAAACTGGCCTTTCAAGCATGGTGTACAGTGAATAATTTATATCTAAATGCCCAAAAATGTTGTGTTGTTTCATATTCGAGGAGGAATAGCCCTTGTACTTTCAATTACAATCTTGATGGTAAGATATTTGAAAAAAATAAAAGGATAAAGGACTTGGGTCTGATCTTCGATTCGAAATTAACTTTTGCGGAGCATGTGGACCATATTGTGTCTAAAGCTTTTTCAATTATTGGGTTTATTGGTAGGAACTCTGAAGATTTCTCTGATCCAATGACATAAAATTCGTTGTGTGTGTAGATTATTGTTGTATAATTTGGAACCCTTATTACCAAACCCATTCGAACAAAATAGAAAGAGTGCAAAGAACTTTACTAAGTTTGCATTATCGAAACTTCATTGGCCAACTGGTTGTCCCGTTTATTTGGATAGGCGTAAACTGTTGGGATTAGAGAGCCTATCTTGTAGGAGAAGTTAATTCTTAATAATGTTTATATACAATGTCCTAAATGGTTTAATAGACTGCAGTGATATTTACGATTTGCTAAACCTCCATCATCCTAAATGTGAATTAAGGCACCTTAGAATTTTTACGGTCGCTGTACATAAATATAATTATGCATATAATGAGCCTATATTAAGATGCGTCCGACTCTGCAACACATATTCCGAAGTTATAAATTTTAATTTAAATGTATTTAATTTCAAGTTGAATTTATTTAAAATGTTTAATTAATCTAGTAGTCTGTAAGAACCTCTGTAGACGAACAAATAAATAAATAAATAAATACATAACAACTGACCAGCCTTAATTTCACAGAGGTCTTTTTATGACCTTTTTTATTTATCTTTTACCAAATTTGGAGAAAGGGTCGAAACATAGACTTTACGAAAAACCGGTAGATCTACCAACTTTTAGGAAAAAAGATTTTATATTTTTGTACCTAAACTTAAAGTACATTTCATTAAAATACCATAAAATGGCAACTGCCTCTTATTTTTAGACACCACAATCTTAAATACAGTGAAACCCGCTTAAGTACCTAACGCGCTTAAGTAACCAACATTTTTGCGCACCGTGAATTTTTGAATGTAGTCTGAAGAAAATCCCTCTCTTAAGTACCTCCCCGCTTATTTACCCAAGCCGCCTAAGTACTTAAATTTTTCGTACCCATTTTACCGTTTTGCCTATAATTTTCCCCTTTAAGAGCTCTTTTAAAATGCCTTAAAATATTTACATATTTTGAAATTCATTATAAAAAATCAACGATAATTTTTAGACCCTTGAAACTTGTACATTATTTCACTAAAAATGGGCTATAATCCTGTATACTTTTGCCTATAATTTTCCCCTTTAAGAGCTCTTTTAAAA
>NW_016199756.1:0-2598 GCF_001687245.7 Rhagoletis zephyria | reverse complement strand
AAATAAATAAAACTGCATGTTTAACTAAAAATCTTCAAAATGACTTTACTGCAATCTTTTACCCAGGCGACGATATGTATGTTAGACCACGCCAAACAAAAAAACATCCTGCAATACGACCAGAATAAGACTCAAATTTTAGCATTTGATATTGTTATGATCCTTCTTTTGACGCGGTCTAATATACACACTTACACATTTATGCCTTTCTCTATGTACCATTATAACATTAGGGTGCTACCACTTAGTTCCGTAAAAATGGAAGTTTGTTGTATGAAATTTGGACTCAATCACATGCTAAAATTAAACTAAAAAATTATATCATATGATTATAAGGGCATGAAGTGTTTTTTGAAGTGTTTGTCCTTCCATTGCCAATGGACTAGGATTAAAACTGCCTTCTATAGGCAAGTTCCTTCAGAATAATTTTATGGCATTTTTTCATGTACAAGCTCGTGGATTCGAGATTTTCTGATTCTTTTTCCCCTTTTTATAAAGGCACAGGTGTAGGAAAACGAATTTGAACTTAAAATATTTTTTTGGCGAAAAACGCCTGTATTTCCGCACAGTCTTCACTGCCTTAAATACGCAATTAAATTTGTTCTAATTTTTGTAATGGAATTTTCACTTTGAATCGCGAAGGGTATGTCTTTCTCTTGATCCTATTGGCGCTAAATTCCGCAGAGTTCACTTTTCCATGGGTTGGAATTGAAGGGTCGCTTTGAAAATACCTCCGAAAATCTCATTATTTTAATTAATAAAATGTTAAGACATTTTTATGCAGATCATTTAAGCTTAAATTCTATCTATCTTTTTCTGTATGCTATCTTTTTTTAATATATTTTTAAAAACTAATTTTATTTATAAAAACTCGATTTTTGGAGGTATTTTCTAATCGATCCAGCTCCAGCAAATGTTAATTTTCTTCTGAATATAACAAGTTTTATAATTCCGATGGAAGAACAGTACCGATTTGTTTTATGGAGAGTGATGTACCCTAATATACATACTTACATATACATACATATTCTTGAATAAAGGCTTCATATCCGTTCAGCATATTTACTATACTACTAGTCTAGGTACATATGTATGCATATATGTACATATGTAGATTCATAAGTATGTATGTATTTTTATACATATTGTCATTAACTCAAATCACTAATTTGCAATGTATATAAATTTGCATATACACACATGTGTACACATAATATACAAAAAATGCGCATGACATATGTATTAATGTAGTATATACATACAAACACTTCCCTTCACTTGAATAGGTACATTCATTTTCTTCAAGAAACGGTTTTTTTTTGCCCTTAATTGTAGGCATCGAAGAATGATATTAGTATTACTATGGAGGAGTGATGCACGGATTCTTTAGAGAACCGACCGCTTTTCTTGCAATTTGGAATCGAGTTTCAGTTCTTGTATGAACCGGATTCTTTAGAGAACCGACCGAAAAATGGTCCCGGAAGAACTGAAGAACTCGATGAAACTCGATTCCAAAAGAACCGAAAACGGTTCCAGAAGCACCGAAACTCGATGTCATAAGAACCGAAATTCGATTCCAAAATATCCGAAAATCGGCCCTGAAGCGCGGATTCAGTTTTTGGCATAAAGTCTGTTTAGCTATGTTTTGTAGAGTTGACCTACCAGCCGTCAGCTTGCGTCATAAGAGCAGCGACAATATCGAAATTAAATTTTATTTCGTGTATTTTATTTTTATAACATTTTTGTCACACAAATATCAACTAAGTAAAGATATGTATAACATATTTATGTATTTATTTTATTGACTTTACTTTATAACAAAAATTTAAATGGAATTCGAGTTTTTGTAGCAACTTTTTAAAATCTTTTTAATTTCTGGTAAGATTTTTTCGAGAACCGGAACCGGTCCAAATTCCGCTTTTCCTTAGAACCGAACTCTACAGAAGCGGTTCTTTAAATACTCGGAACCGCACATCACTAGTATGGAGTACGATCTCTTTATTCCAAATGTATAGAAAGAACCTGTTTTGAAGACAATTCTAAAAGACATTTTCAATCATTTTATCACGTTCATTTACACCGTCTTAAAAAGAGTCACAACTCAAAATTTGGCATTTTTCAGATTATGCACAAAAAATGTACGCAGAGCTTTTATTTACCTTTCAGCAATAGCTGGAGCAATTTTATTTTATAATTTGTTTAAAAAAACCTAAGGTAAAGTCGCCCTTGCCCATATGATTATCATGTGCTAAGAAATAGTTTTTCGCATTTTCTGACAAACGTATTATTTTGAGTTGCGACTCTTTTGAAGACCGTGTGCGATATGTTTCTTTAACCAAAGAATATGCGAAGGATAAGTCCATTCCAATAGCGGATAGGTTCTAGAGTTAAAATATTGCTTCGCTATCCTTGTTTTTACAGCTCTTGTTTTACAAATAGGAGCTCCATTTTCTTGGTATAAACGAAAGGCTGATACATTTTATTAGTTTTGCCTACGCACAGGTACATATGTACCTATTCTAGGCTTACAGTATCTATTGAATTGACTCAAATTAAGAAAAAGGCTGCATAGAAAATAATACATAACGATTTAGCTTC
>NW_016199755.1:0-2598 GCF_001687245.7 Rhagoletis zephyria | reverse complement strand
TTAAAAAGACCAACTGGTCCCCAACTGGACCGAAGGTAAGTAGTTTCAGGCTAGTCCCAAACTGGTTCCCAACTGAGTCCCGGACTGGTCCCCGACTGGTCCACGACTGGTTACCAACTGGTCCCACAAACTAGTTACCAACTGGGCCCAAAGTGGTTACCAACTGGTCCACCTATACCTCAAGTGGTCCACAAGTCACTTCACTTACAAAGCATTCGATTTAGTTGACAATAGTCAAACTAATTTTCTTTAAAGAAATGGCGTGTCATCTATTTCCGGTGTAGCAAACGTAGTACATAGGGCGACATCTAGATGTCATCTACCTCGCCCTATTCACTATGCTTTTTTATAGGAGCTTTTCAAAGCTTTGCTTTATGGTGTCGGAGCTTCTGGANTCAACTCACTTTATTATATTAGAATTTAATGGGCTACCAAACTGCATAATCAAAAAGAAATCTAAAAAATTAGATTATTGAAAATTGGTTAAATTTTTTTAAGATCTGTATAAAGTTTGAATGTTTAATTTAAATGGTTTTGCTATGAACGTATGAACCATATACAATTTATGAAAAAATAACAAAAAAATGTTACTTTAAAATTTTTTTAAATATTTAACAAAAATCACCGTTTACTCATTTCTGCTCCCCACTGTACATATAGTTGTAGCCAAGTGAAAACAAGTGGATAAAAAATGCTTCAGTCAAAAATTACGACAATTATGAGAGCGTGCTGTCCGCAAAGAGTAATAATTAGCAAGGTGTTAAAACAAATAATTTTATTACGTATTTCGGTGAAAATTTGTGACGTTTTTGACGAAGCAGAGCCAGGCATAAAATAGAATACATGGCCAACTTGCCGCGGAGTCCTCACAAATAGATATTTCGGTCATCGAAAAACGGTAAAATTTACTCTTGGAATGTCAGTGAGTTTATACGACTTTATTTCTCATGTAATAGACTTCTTATAGCCTTATTTCTCAATGAGTGTGAAATAACCAGAGGCGAAAACCGAATGAAAAATTTGGTTGGTTCGGTTCAATCCGATTGCTTGACATCAAAACTTTTTTTTATCTTCGGGGTTTGGGCTCCCTATACTTCTTAGGATGTCTTAAGACGAAGTCTCCACGATGGGCAGAACCCGAGATATAACGATTTGAAGGAGTACACGATTAGGCAGAATCACGAAAAAATGCAAACTTTGACAGATCATATCTCCGAAGAAAAAAGCGAAAAAAGTGCTTTCTACTATTTACTTACTCGGTACAGTTTCCGAGATATAAATCAAGATGTGGACCAAATGTCACATGTTGCTAACACATGCAGTATATTTAGATTTGGAATTTATCCTGCGCCCTTTCTTCAAAATTATACGATTTTGAGGTACTAATTAATTTTTCAAAGAAATGTTAGTAGTTTGCCCTACTGTGCTCTGTAACAAGCAATTATCAGTAATTTCGCTATAACATTTTTTACTAAAACCCACCTTGTGTCGAAATCTTTAAAATGCCACCACTTTTATATTTAGAAGAACTTCCGAACGGAATAGCTTATTTTTTTTTTTTTTTTCATTCAAAAACATCATTTATCATCTTATTTCATCCACAATAAGACATGAAAATGGCATTTTGAGATTGCTTACAGGTGAACAATTGAATGTCATATATTTTCTTTCAAAATTTCATTTGAATGCGGGATGCCATTGTTTCTGCACAATCAGTTGAATTTACTTGGGTGTTTATTAAAAAGAAACAGTGATTATTCAGAAAAAAAGGCACAGGAATTGATAATAATGATAAATGACTTTTAATTTATAAATACATCGCTTGATGCGCAGAAAAGTGAAGTCAAAATCGCGAGTGAATGAGATTGTGAGAGAAAAATAGAGAGAGGTAGGGTGAAATAAAGAGTTGACAAGAGGTGCTGAAATTGGTAAGCCGCTATTGATTTCCATAGGAAAATAGTGGAACAAAATGACACTCAATTACGTATGTAATATTCGCCAGACAGAAAGTACCCAGTATGGAAAGAAACTAGATTAAATATCGATGTTCAACGAGTTTTTTACCCACCAGAACTAGTTGAAGATCGGACTTTCTTCTTTGAAAAGAACTGTCATTTAGCCGACTCTGCATTTGATTTCAAATACTTTAAAATGAATTTGGGTTAAAGCACTTCAAAGACATTATACCTCGTTTAAATACGCTTTCGTTCTGCACTTCATAGATGTTTTTTCATAATTAAGAAAACCCGAAATTCAAAATTTTAAAGTAAATGTTCCGCCTAATGAGATTTGAACATAGACAGTCTTGGCCGCAACCGATTGTAGTAAGCATCTTTGAGCTCTCAGTTCAGTTTGTTCACTTTGAATTGTGTGCAAGCAGCAACTCGATTGTCCGACTCTGCATTTTGTAGTAATGTGGATAACCAAACGATGGGTATACAAGACAGCGACAAGGTGGTGTTGGGGCGACAGCTCAGTTTTTCGTGCTGCGTATAATTTGTTAGTGTAATTTTCTACTTGTATACGGCCAACACCACATTGTTAAATACGCAGCGACCGTACAAGAAAAAAGGCAGCGATTTAGAAATGGAGAAATAT
>NW_016199753.1:0-2598 GCF_001687245.7 Rhagoletis zephyria | reverse complement strand
TTATTTTGGAACGAATTTCCGTCATCCCTTGTCAAGTTTGGTTTGCAGTGTCATTTTTCGTTCTCTTAAATTAACTCACCTTTGTCTAGCTAGGGTCCGAAATTTACAAAAAAATTATTCTAAATTACCTCGTCTTCAAGCCATATCCTAAATTCTGACGGTATGGTCCCATCAGCTGTGCCCAATTAAATACTCTGAAAATCTTCAGATATCTGCAGTTGCGGTCACAAATGGGTAAATGGTGTTTCGTTTTTAGTATTTACGATGTTTTTCAAGCTAAAGTTTTTTTTATATTTTTTATAAAAATATGGTTCGTGCTTTAACAAAAACTGTATAAATCACACTTTCAAACTTTATACAGAACTTAGAAAAATCTCTCCAATTTTTTATCTATATTTCGAGCTACTTAACCAGAATTTTTAGAAATTTTTTGGGTACGCTATTAACAAGCGCATAAAATTCTAGTAAGATAAGTGCAAGTTTTGAGCGGCTAAATATCGCATTGATCATTAATAATTAAACAAATAATTATTTAAAAATATTCCGCCGAACTGAAAACCTCCTCGTTTTTTGGAAGTCGGTTAAAAATATTCCAACGAACTGATAACCCCTTCCTTTTTTGAAGTCGGTTAAAAAACATCACAATAGAAAACGAATGATTTCGAAAATCAGCAAAAAATAAAAAAAACATACCTCAAGTTTACGAAAAAAAACACAACGGTTCCCAGAAAGTTAAAAGCAACTCCGAAAAATACCAAGAGCTCTCGAAAAGATTATAAAAACGCCCAAAAATCAATAATGTATAAAAAAAAATTAAAAACAAACATTCCAAAAATCACAAAAGTTTCCAGAAAACATAAAACTTAACACGAACATTTCAAAAAACTCCGAACCTATTCCGATAGGACCCAGAAAATATGAATAAGTCCCAAAAAGTCGCTATAAATTTAAAAAGCCTCGCACCACCTAACGACTGAATTTTTTTGTGCAGTTATTTCTCTGAATTTAAGTAAAATACGTTCTAAACGTGAGTTGACATGAGTTGAGGTGAGATAAGGGTAGTTGAGGTGAAATTGCATTAGTTAAGGTGAGTTGAGTTGAAATGAAGTCAGTTGGGATGAGGTGAGTGAAGGTAAGTTGAGGTGAACTGAGAACAGTTGATAAGAGGTGGCTTGAAATAAGCTGTGGTGAGTGGAGGTGAATTGTGTTGGACAACAAAACGTAACAAAACAAAACACAAAATAGTATAGCATAACATAGCATTGCATAATATAACATAACATAACGTAACATAATATAACTTGACATAGCATAACACAACATAAAGTAACATAACTTATTATTAAATTACTTAACATAACTTAGCATAATTTAACATAACATAAAATAGCATAAAACAACATAACACAACGAATTTCCATATCCCCAGTAAATTTTGGTTCACTCATTTAGAGGGTGTGACATTTGTCTCAATATATATTACCACAAAATTTCAATAAAACCCTAATACCATTACTACTTTTTTTACAGGTTTTATGCGCATCTACTACTGTGCAGCGTAGCATGCGCGAAAGTCTGTGTGCGCATGCGGAAAGTACGGCGCGCACATGCTACTACAATGCAACAAGTAAATATTGAATAATGCTGTTTTCTGCATTGCAGCTCTTAATTTTTATTTCATGTTTTATTCGATTTCTTATGCTTCATTTTTACTCTTTCTGGTTCTATTTTCATATTTTTTATGACAATTTTTTATTTTTTTTTACTTTGCCAGCCACACTTATATGAATGCGCGCGCATTAATGGCATCGTTATCACCATTTTTGTAAGTAATCAATTCAATACACTCACTAACTCAGCAGCAGCAGCTGCTTCAGGCTGACGTGCTGTTGGACGACTTGCCGCCAACTCTCCTTTGTTAACTCATTCACTCGTGCGACAAGTCAGCACATACCCACACACACACACACTGAAATAAAACATATGAAGCGTACGGCGAGCGCGCAACCGACTCTGTATCTGTATCGTAAGCGTTCAACTCCTGCCATGCGGTCAAATGATGCACGGCTCTAAGCGCAAATAGAAAAGGAAGGTATGGCAGATATTTGTGCGTTTAAGGTGATTTCGCTTGCGCATGCGCATGCGTAAACATATGAATGCCGCTGCTATGCGCACTGTCAACTACTCGTCTGTCAATGTTTCTACAACTTTACTTACTTACTTACTTATACTTACTCGAACACCTTTGTGGTTTAAGCTTTGCACTACAGTGGCCAAACAGCCACAGCAAAGTGGTAGGGGTTTCCCTGTTGCTGCATTTAGTTCGTAAAATAAATCGAAATAAAAATTTGAAAATTTTATGGAAGTTCATTTGTGCGACAGCAGCCCATCAGCTAATACCATCAATGGCAAGTAGCGAGCGAGTGAGCGAGGAGCAGCAGCAGCAGCAACAATAAAAACCAGTAGGCAACATCGAATCAACTCTGCTTTTTTTCTTTTTTTTTGTTTTGCTGGCATTGCCGTAAACTCTAGGCCCCTAGCAGCTATGCATGCAGCTTTGGGCCTAATCAGTGCCATAACCAGGCAATGATGATAATC
>NW_016199752.1:0-2598 GCF_001687245.7 Rhagoletis zephyria | reverse complement strand
CGACCACGCTGAATAGTCTCCTGCATCCCTGCCTCAACTGGTTCGGCGTGGCGCTGCCACTATTTCCGGTTCTTTTAGTTACATTTCGAATTCAGAAATAAGCTTCCGTTTTAGTTGCTTCTTTTTCACTGTCAGGTTTTTCCATTTACTTGCTTTCTTATTTTTTTAATGTTTATTTTTCTTTTTATTTTTTGGTGTTCCCCTTCGTTTTTTTTCTTGTTGCATGTTGCATTGTGGCATGTGGCGCATATGTTGCATGCTCTTGTGGTCAACTTATATTTTGTTAGGCTAAATATGCGGTTTGCTGCGATTCACATATTTCTCGCCTGTTTGGCTTTGCTTTGCTATGCTTCGCCTGGCCCATTTGTATTGGCCAGTTGGCTTTAACTTGTTGGCTNTGGTTGGTTACTGCTAGCTGTTTCTTGTGCTGAGCATTGCCTTTGCTCGCTAAGGGATTTGTTTAAGTGCCAGAAAAATATTCACAAAAATGTTGGCTTATTGAATTGCAAAGCTTTTTATATACATACATGCATGCATACATACATACACCTGTACATATAACGTTACGTATATATATATATATATATAGATTTAGTTCAGCCGTAACTTAGGGAAATTAGTATTATATCTGTGAGTGTCAGTTGAAGTTGAAATCAGGAAGGGCAGGTAGAATTGTCAAGGACCGAGAACTCGAAGAGTGTGTAGAATCTCACTTTGCCTCCTAACTCAGAGCATCTGGTGTATCTGTGTCCATTGAATGGCTTGTCAGGGGGATGCGACTTTATTTTAACAAACACATAAAAAACAGTAAACCTGTGGAAGTAAGGGTAGACTTACAAAAGCACTAAACGTTTTCACTCGATCGCCGAAAGTTTCCGAATATACAAGTATATATTTTGTATAAACCTCCCATGGGAAAGGCGCTAAAATCAGTCAAAATGTTGCCGTTGAATTGTGCCCCTAAAAAAACGACCGCTAGATTTATCGTGCTGGCCGTCAAACCCTCTGAGGGAATGGGATTATTCGACCGCCGCGATTACGAAATCGACCAGTAGCCAATTTAAATCTGGCCTCCGGTGTTCAGGGAATAAAAAAAAAGTTCCCACCGTGTCAGCACAAAAAGAGCCGGGAAAGTATGTCTGCTTGATGATTTGAAGAATGTGGTGGTGTGTTCCATAGCTGTAATTGAATTCCAAGGAGCTGGCTTCCGCTGATAAATAATGCTGTCGGCCAAGATTAGAGACAAGAAAACTCAGACTCGTATACCCCTAAGCCCTCCAAGATATTCAAGGTTTTCAGTGTTATCGCCACAGCGTATTTAGTTCAGACGGTCGTGGAGAAAAGTTCACTGAAAGGAGCTTGAGAGGGGGAGAAACGAGGGTCCGTCTTGGTGGGTATCACCTGGATGTACAAGAATCGGAAAAATCCTAGCCTCTCCATATCCAGTCATTCGCGAAGCGAGCATATACCTGGATAGAATCAAACAGGTTTCCTGTGCCGAAAATAGGGTGGCTAGCTTGTTTAAGGGACTAATCTACGCACTTGGGGAACTGTGGCCCGGAACTGACTTAGTGAAAGTATTTATGCATGAGATTTCTTGCCAGCGGCAAGCCAGGTCATGGGCCGCAAAAAAGCTTTAAATTTGACAGAAGTATCTGGAAGCCATTTAAATTTTCTGCGAAACACTACCAACCCTAGACTAAAAGCCTTGAGCACTGTTTCAAGAGCCTAGTAAGAGCTCTGTTTTATTTTCGTGAAAACTTGGAAATATAAAACCATATTTTTTATTTAAGGGAGTAATACTAGCTAGTGTGGTAATTAAGGCAATTACAGCGAAATTGATGGTAGTGAAATCTTGAGCTTTTGTTGGCAAAGGTTTTAGGAATCCGCATTTTGAGTCCGGGAATATCTATCTGATTAAGAAAATTTTTAATAAAAAATTACTTTTGATAAACGACTAGCTTATCACTTATGATGAACAACAACAACAGCAATCTTAGCTAGTCGTAAAACTCAACAATCTGGAATCATGCTGCACTGCATATCCATATTTACATTAGACCGTACCAAAAAAACTAAAATAAATAAAAAAGGTTCGCAGTACACCCCTGAGTGTAAGTACTTTTACAATATAATTTCCAAATAAGTACTTACTCACCATATCTCAGTTCAGATTACTCTAACGTAGTACCCTAATGTCAGTAAATTAAAGCCTCCCAATATCATTAAACTTTTGCTTATCCCAGTAGAACTATTTTAAACAATGTTTTTTTTTTGATTGCCGAATGTACATATGTGCCGAAAAACTTAAAATAATTCTTGTTTGAACTTATCTTGTAGACGTACTTTACACCCAGGCGTGTACGGCCAACTTTTTTTTTGTTTGCTTCGGTGTAATATTCATAGAAATTGTTTCATATTAACAATTGCGAATAGGAAAGAATAAAACAGGAGAGTTTGATGAAATATCCTGTTTAATGCATCTTCAAAAAAATTAAAATTAATGAACATTTCTTTCGAGCACATCCAGCATTACAACACACAAATGCAATACCTTTATCTTTTACCTTTTGCATAGTTCTAAACCACTATTGTGCT
>NW_016199751.1:2395-2599 GCF_001687245.7 Rhagoletis zephyria | reverse complement strand
ACAATCAGTGCTATAGGAGATAATGCTTATACAGCATAGATTTTGACGACTTTCTCACTAGACTTTGTATTATTATTTACAAAATATCTTACGAAATTTATCGGTTTTAGCTGTTCAAATAAAGGAGTTTTACAGTAAAATCCCATATCTGAACAATCAGATGTATGGAAGATATATGTTGTAGTCATCCGATCCTTGTTATTT
>NW_016199751.1:2083-2269 GCF_001687245.7 Rhagoletis zephyria | reverse complement strand
CAGGTTATAGTGACCCGATATTGTTATTTTCGCTGTAAGTCTTCTGCTGATAATGAGTGAAAACAGCGAGAAAATTTCATGGTCCTCGCTACATAAATGGATGAATTATAACGAAAAATCTCATATCTGAACAATCAGTTGTACGGGAGCTATAGGTTATAGTTACCCGATCTTTTTAATTTTCAC
>NW_016199751.1:0-2062 GCF_001687245.7 Rhagoletis zephyria | reverse complement strand
GACAGACGGACAGACGGACATGGCTAAATCAACTCAGCTCGACGTTCTGATCATATAAGTATACATTTTCATGGGTCTATCTCTTTTTGTTCTGGTACTTACAAACATCGGACCAAAGTTATAATACCATTTCATGCTCATGAAAGGTATAAAAAAGCAAAGACCGAATTTTAAAGCTCTCATCCCCTAGGGTTGTTCTATATCGAAAATATACTCATTTTTTTATTTTTATTTCGAAGTCAAAAAATAATTAGAGGTCGCTGTATGCGCTCAAAGTTATCCACAATTTTTAATGGTGAAATAAAAAATTGAAAAATTTAGACATGCTAGCATTCTATACCATCTCTACGAAAAATTGTGTTTTTTCTCATTTAAATTACATCCTGGCACAAGAGATGAAAGTAATATATAATCGCCCGTCCGAGAACAATGATGGTCTAACGCGAAATGTAATAGCTACGTTCTATGGGAAATCTGGCAGAAACGATGATACGATTCAGCACACAGCTCACAGCTCATCTCCAGCGTTGGAAAGTGGCTGAATACCCCTGTAATGCTCTTTTTCTGAAGTTCGTCCTTGAAGTTAGTCCTTGTATTGCAACAGCCTTTGAATGCGCTTCTCGGTTTTTTATATAGATACATATGTATATATTTTTTATTTTGGAAATATATCATTATTTTTTTTTAATAAATTTAATTTGTAGCACAATTCGTCGCCTCAGAAACGGATGACGAATGTGCAAAATCACGATTTTGGGATTTTGATGCAGATTTACTACGTTGGACATGCTCTTTGGATTTCTGCAATCCATTTTTTTATATCTCCATTAGTTTTTGAGATATTTCGTGCGCATTTTGTCGTATGTTACATAATATTGGGTATGCCTTTTGTTGTATGTGCTGAAAATGCGTCACATACGACAAATTCCCATACAAACGTACCTTTTTTTTAATCATAAAACGTTTGTCGTATGTGGCACATACGACAAATTCCCATACAAATGTAATCCTTTTTTAATCATAAAACATTTGTCGTATGTATCGCAAAACTTTGAACTTACGACAATTGGATGGTCCGCTACTATAACGATACAATTAAAATTGAAAATTAAACTAAGTAACTAATTTTAAAATTTTAAATTTTTAAATTTTAGCTTGCACTGAGTCTCCAATGAAATGAAAGAAATAAAAATGTACAAAAGACTGAATTTAAGTATTGTTTTTTGTTTTTATATAAAGAAAACGTATGTTCGTAACATATTTACAGCATAAGAGATGTACAGATTTTTTTTATTAAATACATGATTATGTTTTTGTTATGTTTTTTCTAATAAGTAATCATTATTTAATAAATATGTCTGTTTTTTTCATCAAATTATACCATCGTCGTTGAAATAGATACTTTACTATTGTCGTATGTTCTGTGGACAAAACAAAGTGGTGAGTAAACGCTACTTACGACAAATGTATACGGAATGAAAAGTAAATTTTCTCATTAACGTCACGTTAAGAGATATTAAATGTAAAAATATGGGAAAACTAATAACACCAACTACGTCTCCTTCAAAAGTTACAAAAATCTACCGTACAGTTTCGGATTAATTCGACCTTAAACTTCAAAGTAAATTTTCTCAAAACCGTGTTTTGTAACATTCGACATCCGTTTTCTGAGACGACGAATTATAAAGCAAAATTTAAAAAAGGCATTTATGTCAGATAATTAATATGGCTAAACATTTTTTGAGTGAAACTACCTTCTTTTTTCCACAGTGGTTCATCCTAAAGCTTTTGACTTTTTAACCATATTTTCTGTTCATGTAACTAAAAACGCTATCAAAAACTAGTTTCAGGTATTTCAATGTTCACCTAATATGGTCCATATTAAGGAAAAGGAAATTCTTAAGCATTATTTACATATTCAAAACTCCCATAAACAAGCAAGTGCTTCTTCTACCCGTTATTTTATTTTTTTAAACCGCTTGAAATTCCATGGCTACCCAAATAAATTACAATTACAGTAGTATCTGGCTGGAGTGAACACCCGATGCTACGAACACCTCGA
>NW_016199749.1:0-2599 GCF_001687245.7 Rhagoletis zephyria | reverse complement strand
AAAACACATCGTTTCTTGGTGCTGAATCCAAATCTAACCGCACAATTGCTCAAGTACTATAATTTTTAGATATCCTACCCCCAGATTGCCAAAAACACGGGTTTTGGCGATATTTGAGGTTATATAATGAAAACATAAAATTTTTTGCTCATTTCTACTTAGGGCATTATTTTCGTGTGTTGCGATTCGATTTTTTCTCTCGAGATATAGTCAGTGCACGGACTTCGAAAAAATTATTATTGGTAGATTTTACATACAAAAAATGGTAGAAGTTGGTAGATTTTTTAGAAGAAACAATATCAGATGGTTTTTACTCAAATAGGATAAAACATGGCGAATTCATAAAAGATGGCGTTACCAGAGCACCTGGATTTACGCCTTCATGAACCTTAATGTCAAAATGATATACAGATGCGATCAACTAATTAGTAACGAAATTTTAAATGATATTGTTTGCTAATTATGTTTGTTTATTTATTTTTAATAATTTTCATTTGAAATATAATTCAATGTNACCTGGATTTACGCCTTCATGAACCTTAATGTCAAAATGATATACAGATGGGATCAACTAATTAGTAACGAAATTTTAAATGATATTGTTTGCTAATTATGTTTGTTTATTTATTTTTAATAATTTTCATTTGAAATATAATTCAATGTATAACAGAAACCACAATGATAAAAGTTTAAAAGCTTGCACAAATTGCAAAAAAAATTAATCAAACATCAAAAAATTGTCATCAAAATTTCAAAATTTTTAATTAGAATATCTAGAAAATTTTAGCGTATGCAATTTTGTAGCCCATTCAATGGTAGTGTAAGAAAGTGGAAGTTTCAAGTCGTTAAAAATTACCGTTGATTTTTTACAATTTTTGTTGTGGAGGGTGTTGCTGTTTTTTTTTTTTCATATCAAAAATATGTTGATCATGTGTAATTATTACTGGCATTGCNTGTCATCAAAATTTCAAAATTTTTAATTAGAATATTTAGAAAATTTTAGCGTATGCAATTTTGTAGCCCATTCAATGGTAGTGTAAGAAAGTGGAAGTTTCAAGTCGTTAAAAATTACCGTTGATTTTTTACAATTTTTGTTGTGGAGGGTGTTGCTGTTTTTTTTTTTTCATATCAAAAATATGTTGATCATGTGTAATTATTACTGGCATTGCGCGTAAAATTTTTTCGTGTAATTTTTGTTTTTATACTCCTTCCCGAAGGTTCAAAAATAAATTTCGTATAAAATTTAGTTCGATCTCGGATGCCCTGATTCGGGCCCTGTATTAATTTAATAGGAGGGAGACTCAATTGTTCTCCGTCAAAGTTTACTTTTACNTTTTTTCATATCAAAAATATGTTGATCATGTGTAATTATTACTGGCATTGCGCGTAAAATTTTTTCGTGTAATTTTTGTTTTTATACTCCTTCCCGAAGGTTCAAAAATAAATTTCGTATAAAATTTAGTTCGATCTCGGATGCCCTGATTCGGGCCCTGTATTAATTTAATATGAGGGAGACTCAATTGTTCTCCGTCAAAGTTTACTTTTAAATTTTATTTAAGGTGTGTTCGATGACAAAATATATGTATGTATATGTTCATTTAAATCTTTTTGCTTTCTTTCGGCAAAATATTGGCAGAATTTTAGTCTTTGTTGGTAAAAATGGTAGAAAATATAATATAGCTAAAAAGCTTGTAGATCTACCAATAAAGTGGTAAAGTCCGTGCACTGGATATAGTAGTTTTAATAGTACTTTGGTATTACGTCGTAAGCATGAGTCATCATAGCATGTGTAGAGGCTATTCAATCGTTATGAGCGAAAACGTTTTGTGTATTGATTTATGTATGTATTCTTGTAAATATTGTTGATTTTTTGCTTTTGTTAAATACAAACTGTTATGAAAAACGCATCATTTGGTTAAAAAAAAATGNAATAAAGTGGTAAAGTCCGTGCACTGGATATAGTAGTTTTAATAGTACTTTGGTATTACGTCGTAAGCATGAGTCATCATAGCATGTGTAGAGGCTATTCAATCGTTATGAGCGAAAACGTTTTGTGTATTGATTTATGTATGTATTCTTGTAAATATTGTTGATTTTTTGCTTTTGTTAAATACAAACTGTTATGAAAAAAGCATCATTTGGTTAAAAAAAAATGGGTGCTTTTAGTTTGCCTTTTTTCCAAGTTTTTGGTGCTTTTTGAAATCAAAAGTTGGCAACACTGTACATCAGAATCATCGTATCCGATATAGAAAACTACATTGTGACATAATGAGATGACATGAGGACACTTTTTTTAAAATATGTTCACTAAAATTGTATTAATATTAAAATAATGATTTGGCAAGTTGTTATCGAATTTAATGTAAAATTTAAACGTTTTTAAGACAAGATATTGATTATTTTTAAAAGGTATATATTAATACAACTCGAGCCCTAACCGCCANGCAGAAATGCATCTAGATGCTTTAGGAATATTTCTGCATCAAAAATAAAATTTTGCAAAAAATGTCGCTTACGTTATTTTGGCGGTTAGGGCTCGAACTATTTTCGTTATAATCCCAAATTTAGGATATAAAATCTCCCACACCAAAAAACTTAC
>NW_016199748.1:0-2599 GCF_001687245.7 Rhagoletis zephyria | reverse complement strand
CGCTCTCGCTGCAATGTTTTACTGGAGAAGTTACTATACAAACCTTATTCCATTCATTTGAGGGTGAATTTATTGAAAATTTTGCCTGGGAATGTATGTAACTTTGTTTGTCTAATATTTGCTATAGCCACATTTCATGTTTTTGTTGTAGTTGCTGTTATAACATTTGCATTTTTCAGCGCTTAATTGAACGATTTTATTTTATGTATGTATTTTATTTGGACATTGTGTCTGCAAAGCATTTTGTGCGCGGATGCGGGGGAGCGCGACGCGGATTTTAGTGGCGCTGCAGCTGCTGGGTAATTAATGTTTATTTGCCTGGGATTTGCAAAGCTCTTAAGTATATATGTACATATGTATGTATGTAGTAATCTGTTATCTGCTGACGTTTTAGTGGTGTAGCGCCTTGTTTGTAAATATGTAATAAAATAATCCGCATTTGCATCTGTCGCATTGTTGATTGTGAGTGCGAAAGCCTTGCATTGGAGAACTTTGTACTGCACACTTAGTGCATTCATTCTTACTACATTGTAAATAAGTAGTAAATTTAAATGAATGTACGTATGTAAATGTGTATGTTAGTACTAATTCGAAGCTTCCCACACTAACTTTGTTGTTGCTTTGTTTATATTTTTATGAATATGTATTTACATATATAAATGTATTCATTCGCCAAATTATGCATTTATTTTCGCTATGGTTCGATATGAGATCAACAATTTATTTGTTTATTTTGACTCTGGATTTGTTTTGCAAAAATCTGACGAATTGACAAAAGAATTCGACAACAAGGAACTGGCAACTGTTTGCTTAACTAAAAATAAATTCGATTGTTTTTTAGCTAAGCGAGATTGAAATAAGATACATACGTACATACATATGGGCACTTGACTAGGGGGTCATATTTTCTTTACGTCGTCGTCCGTTTACGGCACATATTTCGAGAAACAGTGACAGAAAATCATTTTTATTGGGATTCTTAAAAATAAAGCCAGCTTTGCTTGGAAACTTAAGCCCCATCGAATTAACAAATTTATGTTCTAATAAGCGTAAATATTGGAAGGCTAAGTAATTATGGCGAAATACAAATGTATTTCTCCAATTGCATTTCAAAAGACTACATTGCACATTAGGTCAAATGATTACTTTTTCTGTGCGAAATTAATAGCAGCTAAAATACTGCATTATTTTAATGTAAAAAGATGGCAAACGCTGAAACAAGTGTAAAGGCAGTAAATAAAATGTTAAACAGACTTGGCTTTCATAAAACAGACTTTCCTGCTTTTTTGTATGTTCAAATGATGAGTATATCGTCGCATAAAGTACAAAACCGCGTATCGTCATTCTGCAAAACCGCGTAACTGACATTGGCTGCCAAAAATTGGATTTGCTCACACAAGCTCTTGGCTCAATCCTTATCCATTCGTCCTGAAATATACTAGCTAGAAATGCGATTGCTTTATAAAAAAAGAGAACCATTTTGAAATATGAGTGTTTTTACGCTCTAGAAAATAATTTCTACAACTTCACATACGCGGTTTTGCATTTTGCTGATACGCGGTTTTGCACTTTAAACGACGATATGTGTTTAGGTAGTACTCAAAAACATTATCCAATTAGCTTGGTTTTGACACAAGTTATTTTCTTACCATACTCAACTCGCTCCCCTTTAAAATGAGCTACATAATAAAATAGGTATGGTGACATGGTTTATTCTAGCGATTAGTTATGGCATTATCGAAATTCCTAAATTAAAAAAAGAAAAATATTTACTACATGTCTCGCAGATATGTCTTGAGGAGAGATTCCTAAAGTAGTTAGTCTTCATAAAACACTTCATTTTCACTTGAGGTTTCAGTATTTCCAAATTCTCCACCGATATTATTTATATTCAGAATACAAATGCTGCTTTGTGACACATTTACCAAAAATCGATGGTAACTTCCTGAAAAGAATACGAATGTTTTTGAAACTAATTTGTCAAAAGAATGTTTAAAGCTCTATTCACTTTGATAAAAAAAAATTCGAAATTTCAGTCCGTAAATTCTCTCAAGGATTTGCCTTTTTGCGAAGGCTGCTCATCAATGATATTTGCGAATCGGTGCTAGTGTATTTATAACATAGCCTCGGCTACGCTACAGGTGATGAAATGTACTCCAAATTGAGGCTGATATTTTTTTTTGCTATCACATACTTCCATTTTCACTGTTTATCACCATTAAAATGGATTATTTATCACCAAAAAATGTTGGAGATATTTTTGGAGATAGCTAAAAATACGGAAAAAGGTTAGCTATCCTATTTTAGCACTTTAGCGATAGCGAAAGTTAGAATNTTAGCATCCTTTCCAAATTGTTTCCCATAATTTTCATATTTATTTGATAAATAATTGCAAAAAATACGCGTTTTTTCTTCTAAGAGTTTCATGGGACTTTCGCAAATATCAGCAGCACCAAATTTTTTTTCAACATGGTTGACAACCGAAAAGGCTTTTCTTTTTACGAACATTCAATCAGCCAAACTTCAAACAACTTGCCTTTTGTGATAGCACAGAAAAAACAGTTTTTCTTGAAAACGGCTAAAATCGGCAAGTTAAGTA
>NW_016199747.1:0-2599 GCF_001687245.7 Rhagoletis zephyria | reverse complement strand
GAGTGGCGTGTAGCGTTACAAGCGCGCGTTGATGACACGAATATTATTCTACGATCGCACTTTGACGCTGACAATGAGTAATTCGCACACTTCACACAGATCTATTAAACACCTTATTGGAATTAGAATTGTGTAATTAGATACATGTGGCGCGCCAGGTCACTTAGAAGCAACGCATGTACTACGCGCGAGCAGCGCACAATAGCACAATATACATTCGCTAACACATACGCGCGCCCGCCTTGCTTTTAATTGCGTATCACTTATGTATGAATATCATGTCGCTGATCGCGTCGATCGCTGCACTAATAGCGTCAATATTGCTTGCGTCGCGCGCTGTTGACCTTCCTCGCATATGGCGCTCAGCTGTTTGAAGCGCGCCCGTCGATAGTTTAGTGCGCGCCGAACGCGTTATAATATTGCTCACTTTTTTTTAGATTTTTGCTTTGGTTTAAGATTTTTTAAATGAGCCAGCGACTGCTTGTAACGTTTTACATGCTCGTCAGCGCAGCGGCATGAACGGTGTTTCCACTTGACGTCGCTGTTGACAGTAGAAGTTTCTGTAAATAGAAACAACATAAGCTGATTAATTTTACAAAAAAAAAATAGGTGCAGCGGGTATAAAATTAATGCAATGCGCGTCACACCGCTTGCTATTGCTGGCAATCTATGGAGATTGCAAATCATAAATTCATAAAAATATTAATAGCTTTCTCACCTAGTTTCTATTTGCGCTTTCCTATCAGTCATTTTAATCTACATACATATTTTCGCTTGTTCGAAAATTTTCCTTTTTTTATCAGTTTTTATGTTTGCTATTTGTGTGTGGACTTTATCAGGTCTATTATCTACGGGCGATTATGGGATTTCGCTGGTACATTTTAGTATTGTATTGCCTGTTTTATCGCTTCAGTTTTTTTTTTATTCTTGCTAACTTTTATGGCCTCCATATTGACGTAAATTATATTTTTATGTTCCGCCGATTTTTTACATTCATTCAACTTTTCTATTGCGTATTTCGCATTGCTGTTTTTTTATCGAAGATATAATGTATTTACAAGTACTTATTGTATATTTTATTACTATATTTGGGTGTTATTAAATTCCGTAAGTGTGAGCGCGTATTAGAGTGTTATGCGCGCTCCGCGTCATATATCAAAGTTAACGCGACAAAAATGCCGATCATAATCTTTAATATAAAACCAACAGCAGATCTACAATCGCCATTAATCAGGGCCAGTGTACCGTGATAGTAGTGTTGATAGAGCTACTGATTTTAGCCAAACGGAATGAGGTGTTGGTTAGTTTTTGTTATCTTCTTTTGGGTTATCTTTTAGATGTGAAGGATGTTGCTTTTCATCGCATCATAGTGAAATCAATTACGGGTTCTCTGTCATCTTCTTTCTCACGTGACACACAGGTGCCTCAAACCCTGAAATCATCTGACAGTTCAAGGTAAAGGTCGAAGGATATTTTTGGTTATATTTTATTTGGACCAGTCTTCTTACTATACAATCATATCTCTTTCCAGGAGGAACTCCGAAAGACCCCTTTGAACTTAGCCTAGAGGATCTTAGAACTCTTAGTGGCTAACTGACAGGACAAGGCAAGTTAAGCTACCATTTTAATAAGATGGGGATTTCTGTAGAGACGGAATGCAGGTTTGGGGGCTGGTGAAGGAAACCGCAGAGTATATGCTATGTGACTGCACACGTATCATGAATAGCAGACTGATACATCTTGGGTAACGATTGTATTCTCCATCCAAATTTGGAACATGGCACCCTCCAAAATGCTTAGCGTGATTACAATTAGGGTTTAGCACAATAGATCTTCTTGGGTCACAGCTTATACGCTTATATTGCTTATACGCTCAGGGAAGGAACTCTCACTTATCATTTTAGAACTATTGACCCTTCAGAGAAAATATCACTACAGTTTTGGGTAGCTATTTTCTTCACTTCGGGCATTTTTTTCGTCTAGCACCACACTCGTCCAGCGAAATTCTCATCACGCTAATGTAGCCCCTCCCCTGTACGAATCCATATCTGTTTGAACGGTCATAAAAATAAACTCTTTATTAATACTCAATTAGGGAGTCTTTCGAAAGATTACAAACAACATAAAGACGTGATCGGAATTATTTTAAGGCCACCCACACTCTATAGCAGACAACAAAGATTATTGTATGCGGTTGTAAGGTGGGCAGAAACGCCGTTATAAAAAGCCACATAACACTTCGACGACCTCCTGGCCTACAGATATTTTTGGAAGCCCAAACTCGATTGACGTAAATAATGTCACATGACAGATTGTATGTACGGAAATCTGTGTTAGTGTGTGCGTACTAAGAGGTAGGTATAAATATAAACATGGATAAATAAATTTGTGTCATTATTAACCGGAACGTTAATTAACGAGACATTCATTTCATTTCGCGCAATTTAATTGCAAAACATCATGCAATTTGTATACGTAAAAATATTTTTAATAACCAATAAAATAAATCCTACGTATGATACAACAGCAACAGCAACAGCAACAACAACGACGACAAGTCAATTATACTGTCATTTTTCCAAAACGTTCATACCCGCTG
>NW_016199745.1:0-2599 GCF_001687245.7 Rhagoletis zephyria | reverse complement strand
ACTTGACAAGGGATGACGGAAATTCGTTCCAAAATAAATCAAAAAAAATCCTTTATATTTAGTTTACTCCTTTTTCAAGAATCTTAATCTGAGAATGTTGAGAGCATAAATCGGAAACCGAAGAAATGTTAGTGAAATGTGTTGAAGCCCACAAAAGTGTAGTAGAAATTGACGACCGCAAGATATTTATTTTATTATGAAAGCTTGTGGATTCACTGAATTGCCTATAGGCTACATAACTTCTCTCAAAATGATATCACGCAAACTTCGAGACGACTTTGGGATCTTTAGGATTTTCAGGGCTTCTTCGGGGATTTTAGATTTTTGGGGTTCATAGTCCTATTTTGAGAGTTTCGGAACTACTTCGGGATTGTTTAGAGATTTTCGGGAGTAATTTGGGAATTTTGAGATCACTTCGGTATTCTCGGTATTAGTTGGAAGTTTTTTGGTCTATTTCGGTTTTTCGGGCTTGGATTTTTAAGTATTTAGCAACGGCTCAAGGACTCGGATGAAGATTTGGGCTATCGCTTCATCTACCCACCACTCAGAGGGGACTTCGTCTATGATGGCCATTACCCCACCGCACCCCCACAACGTCTCTGAAAGTGAGGTATTTATAGCCATCTGTTTAGGTTTTTTGGTGACCCTATCCCTTGCTTGTTCAGCAGATTTTTGCCTCTCGGGAGCAGTACCTGCTGGTTTGCGCAAGCCGGATACTACTCCCCTCTTCCATTCTAACAACCTAGCCTGTTCCTTCCTAAGCTGCTCTGCTGGCAGGCCCCCAATCCTAGCCAGGCTCTAGTAGCCGTCTGCCTGTCGTAGTAGTTCTGGTTCGAGGGGCGGACATGCTTAGCTGGCCTCTCTGGACCTTTACCAGCAACCTGTCTTGTTTTTCAGTAGAAGCCTGCCAGTTTAACCTTAAAACAGGCGGGGGGTTCCCTTGGATTCAAATAGGGGTGTTTTGATGTCTGGTTTCTCTAGGCGGTGCTGAAGCCATAAGACGTAGAACCAGCCATGAAACGATTGAAGACCGGTCTACCAAGGCCTCCTCTCAACTCTGGCTCCTGCCTTACTCGTACCAAGACTAGCCCTGCCGCTTAAGCCCTCTCCATCTCCTGTCGGAGCCACCCCTGTGGTTTTTTTTTTTAGAGAACCATCCTCAAGGAGAAGGTTTTAAGTCCCCGAACTTGTGCTTAAAAATACAAAAACACCAAACTATGCCCATTACTGGTTAATAGTGTCACACAGGATGGACTTATGTACTACATTTATCCAAGTGTGCTGCTGCTTTAGTTGGCGGTCGTCCTAACCCAACCTAACCGAACTTAATGTCTTTATAAGCAAATCATACTGAGCTTAACTGTAAGGCATAGAACAAATAAAAGTAGTAAATGTAATTCATACAATTAACTTAACACATTGCGGGTTAACCTGTTGGGTGTCAGTGTGCCGTGCTAGCGTCAACTGTCTTACAATTTTTGCTCACTCTCGGCGCTCTTTCTCAATTTACTGACCCGCCACACTCAGCTTACATTTTGCTTGCCATGCAAAAGCATAACCAGCAGTAGCCCACCAGCCCACTCGCTACTCGCATTCAGTGTGACCAGGTTAGTCTTTTTGAGCATTTCATTTTATGCCATAGACTCAGAAAATTATATCTGACTTCGTGGCTTTTTTCTGGCCTTTTTTTACTTAAAATATTCATAATGAAATTGAACCGGAACTATGAAAATAAGTACCTACGCTTACTAAAAACTTTAGTATTTCTAAAACTACTATTTACCGTTGAAATATTACCATAAAAGGGCAAGCGTAATTTTTTGGAGAAAATACTTTCTTAGTTANTAATTAATTTTAATATTTTTATTGAGCTTTGTACCGCGATTGTTTATTAGGAAAAATTGAAAAAGCAACAGAGTCTAAGCGGTAGAAGTTATAGCAGCTATTTCGGAGATCACCACATCACGGAGATCTTAATCATTATTTGTGATCGAAAATGTAAAAATCAACTAAAAATTAATTGAGCGAAAAAAATACAAATAATAAATAATGTTTAAATGCTGATTTAAATAATTTCACTCATAATGATTACCGTCTCTGGTAGAAAATATCAAAATTTGGTGAAAAGGCGAAAAGTTGCCAAGTCCACTTTTTATCAAAGTTCAGATTTTGATGCAGAATCGCAGGTAATGCGAATCTATATCAATTTTTCGTATCTCCTGAACAATTAAAAAAAAATGACTTGGCACCTTTTCACCTTTAGGTAGCGATATATTGAAGTTATCTTGCCGTTATTAGGCTGATATATGCTATTTTGTGTTTTGATGAAAATGATTTAAAAAGTTATTAAAAGAAAATCGGTTTTGCTGAACTTATCCAGATTTTACTGAATGAATATTCTGACTTCTTTTTAACTTAAATTTTCATAGCATACAACTTTTTCTAACGTTTTTTAAAAATGAATTTAGCTTCGCCTTTTGCAATTGTCTGGTCGCACTACTCGCATGCCACCATAACACGCTTTCCGCTCTCTCTCGATACTACTATTCTGCCCACTGCCAACCGGCAACCCTATTCTCGCAAACAGTGCTTTCTGCTT
>NW_016199744.1:0-2599 GCF_001687245.7 Rhagoletis zephyria | reverse complement strand
TTTAAATGAGTACCCTTAGTATGTTCCTAAAATTTTATGTTTTTTTTTTATTCAACTTGGACTTTACTTTAAAATATGTATGCAAATATATCCAGTATTGTGTTAGGTGTATAGTATACTAGTATGCTAGAGTATACAAATGTCCACCAACTTAATGTAATTGTAATGTCGTAAAATAATGAGAACTAGTATCGCCCCGTTGTCGAAATTCGACCACTTCACTTTTTTCACACACTTTTTCATTTTGCCTGGGAAGTGATTTAGGTCCACCAGCACCTGTTAATCGTCTAGCTCACTTGCATATATTGTTTGGTGAAGTAATATACATTCTGTTAAATAATTTAAAAATTCATAGATGGTGCAACCAAATCAGGCACCTACCGGAAAATAATACCTTTCGAACAAAAGAAGAATNAATCATTCAAATTGGTTGAGAAACATAGGAGCAGTAGGGAGGAATAGATTTGTATGGGATTTCGTTAGCGTATTAATATATAGATTATGTGCAAAATTACTGCCTGAAACGTGTACAAACCTATTAACACAAATCATCAGACACACAAATATGTAACATAAAAACTTAAACATGCACATACATACATATATGTATGTATTAGGGTGCATCACTCCCAATACCAAAAAAAAACGCGGATTTATTTTTCCATCGGCATTATACAATTTATTATATTTTAAAAGTTCAGACATTTTTGAGATTTACGTGAACTAGACCGATTTGCGCCTTGATGTTTTTACACAGCGGGTGGAGACCTACAGTTTTACACCAATTCCGAACGGCGATTGCATTTTTATAAGAATCTTAATATTTTTCCAAAAAAAAAATCGACGAAAGTCTTAAAATATAATAGAATTTATAATTCTATTCATGTGAGTAAAATTGACAAATATACCGTCACAAACGGCCGACCTATAAACCGGACTCGACCTTCTGAAACTGAACTAAAGGGTATCGCATTGTTGAACCAAACTCCGACGTTCGCGTATACGATAGAGTTCTCTTTGAGGAAACTTTTTCTCTGGCCGTGCAGAGATAGCACGGGAGGCAGATATTTATATGTAGAGTCACTGTCTTATGGAAACACGGTAATTAAGGATGTGCCTCCTCCAGGCGCACTCGCAGAGGGCACACACAATTGAAAACCACGCCCCGAGTGAAAGTAGTCTCCCTACATAGACACAAACTCTTCCTGCCCCAACTCAAACTGTTTATTATTCTAGCCTTCTCGATACCGATCCACAATGGAATCTTTTTTTCTATTTAATATGAGTTAAGTTCTTTAGTGCACTTTCTAAAGCGCATAATTGTTCACTTGAGCAGAAAGTGCATTAAATATTTAAAAGACAAATATTTGATGCGTCATTCTGTTTGTGAGAACGAGTAAATAATTTTTATAACTTCATACAGAAAATTTTGCGCACAAAGAACACGTCACTCATGCCTTGATGTTGCCCAAAGTGGCGTAGATTTTGATTTACTTACAACCGCCGAGTAATCCATCAAATTCGCGCGAAACCATTCAGCTACAAAATAGACTCTTCTCTTTGCTATGCAAAAGCGTTAACCGCCTTCCTTGCAGTAATCAGCTGTCTACTTTGGATAAACAAGCTGTCTGTAAGCAACTTAAGATAAACAACAGACCGCAAGGTAAATGCCTTAGGATGAAGTATGAGTATATAAACGAACGATGATGCCTTAAGAATAGCTTTGCGTTTGTACATACATACATATTTTACAAAAGTAATTAAATGTAAGAAAATATTTAGAATTTACAACTTTCATTTTTATTTAATTTTCTTTTGGTATAAACACTGAGGTGTAATATTTTTTTGTTTTCTTTTGCACATTTGCAGGTCTTCCGTCAGCTAGAACGTCCGGCGGAATTGGAACGCTTGCAGTACTTGAAAGGTGTTGTGAAGACACACCGTGAAAAATTCATCACTACCATATTAAATAATACAGATGTTTTAAATTTAGATGTACTAATAGCGAAAGAATTAGCAAATTATGAGGTGGTAAGTGGAATTTTGATTATACAACTTAATTTATTGGTACACACTTTATTAATACACATAGGCGTTTTTACGCTTCGATCCACTTAAGCTTATCGAAAACTAAAAGGTTGGAAAATTAATTGATTATAAGAAGTATCAGTGCGTTGGCTGGATGTCTGTGAAGCATACGGAATGTCGCAAAAGCACAAGAAAACTTCTCAATAGTTCTAGGGTTTTTGAAAAGGAAAAACAGTTCTGGGGCAAATTACACTGGTTTACAAATTTTAGTTTTGTTTTTGTTCTCCAGACGCCACTATCCAATTCCTATGTAGAATTGCTCGGTGATTCCGAAAATCGAGATCATTTTTTTCTATGGATACGTTTTCGAGATATTTGCAATTTACTGTTATCCAGCTTAAAAAAAGAGTGGTTCCACTTAATCACGTATATCTTACGAACGAATTAAACAATCGTAATACGTTAGATGAAAGGCAATGAAATTCTCCATAAACCGTATATACAACACTCTTCAATAGGCCTGATAGTTTCTGAGAAATTAAATAATAACTTCAATTTTTTTTTTTTTTTT
>NW_016199743.1:2308-2599 GCF_001687245.7 Rhagoletis zephyria | reverse complement strand
GAATTGGAGATGTTGTGCTTTGAAGACATGAAAAACCCTTATATATGAACGATGATATATGAAAGATGAAGATGAGGGTCCCCGGTTACAGGGTTTGGGCATCCCAGTCAGAGCAGCCCATGATTTTTTTTTAACAAAAAATGGGATGAAGAGGATGACAATGGAAAATTCCTAACCTTTTGTGGCGGTGAAACTGAGGAGTACATAATGGAGCAACATCAAAACCAACATGAATATGAAAGAAGGGGTTTAGATATTAAGACTAAATTAAAGTATTATAGTAGAACAAAT
>NW_016199743.1:0-2178 GCF_001687245.7 Rhagoletis zephyria | reverse complement strand
AATATTGTATTTGAATATAAATTAACTGTTGAATTGGTATTTAGAAATTTAAAATTTAATTATATAGAACTATAGATTTATTAAAAAAACTTCAGCGTTTATTTGAATATAATATTATTTTATATGAGAGTTATTTATGAAAATAGGCTTATTCTTAAATCGTTAGTCGTTGGAAAAGGTTTTATAAATAATATAATTAATAAGCTTCCTATTGAACTTCATTTGCCTAGTTATCAATTTTGTGAACCTGGAACGAAACTACGGAAACTTTTAGTAAGAGGAGATCGAGGGATTAATCTACTAGACACTGCTTGTAGAGAACATGATATATCATATTTATATAATAAAGATTTAGATAACCGACATATTGCTGATAAAAAATTAATTGAGAAGGCTTGGGAAAGAGTTAAACAGAAGGATAGCAATCTTAATGAGAAAACAAATGCTTGGTTAGTTACAAATGTAATGAAGACAAAAACAAAATTCGGTATGGGGATCATTTATAGTAAAACTAAGAAAGTGGGAGGAAAAACTGGTTATCATCTCTTCAAACATACTTTAAAAAGTGCTAAACAAAATTTAAAGAAAAGTGATAACTTAAAAGATGCAATAAAAAGTTGTAAATAATATTTTTAGAGGAAAAAAATCTATAATAAAAGCACTACGTGTAATACCATTACCTAAATCTGGAAGATTTCTCCCATTAGCGCCTTTATTCGTAGCATTAGGAGCACTTGGAAGTCTATCTGGCGGTACAGCAGGAATTATTAAAACAATCAATGCTATAAAAACTGGAAAGGAGCAGTTACTGGAGGCGAAACGTCATAATAATACAACGAAAANTCTATATATGTATATACATATGTATGTATGTATGTTTGCATATAGATGTATGTATGAGAATACGTATGTATATATGTATACCAATACACCTTACCAATTTTCGACATATAAACCACCTTGTATCGGATTTCTTGGATTTCCATCAGCGGAACACCCTGTGATCGGTTCCGGTTCCAGACGCAGATTTGTCACCAGCGACATCTTGCGTCCTTTATCTGGGTTCTGAACTTGGATTACGATCGGCGACATCTTTTGGCGGAGCAGCAAAGCTTGCGGCGGAGCAGCAGCAAACCATATAGCGGTTCTGCACCGGAGCAACAGCAACAGGTGCTGCTAGCACCGGTTCCAGAACCGCCATAACTATACTACTGATGGCATTTTTTTATCGACTGGTTTTTCGGAAGCCTTTTGTTCCTTAGTTTTAATTTGTTTAGTAATTTTGTAACGACGGCTTTCCCTTGGGGTGACCGTGATTGTATGAGTGAGTGTCTACCGGATGTGAAAGTAACCATAATTCTCTTAAGCCGCCTAACCAACGCCAAGGGTGTGAAACTTTGCTTGCCCGGCGGAGCGATAAGGCAGTGTTGAATGCGTGTGTATGTGTTAGTGTGTCTGAAAATTGAGTGAAAACTAGATTTCGTAGATCAGTTGGTAAATGGGGCACGAATAGCTTCTTCGGCTTGAACAGTTCTGATAAAATAGGACTGAAAGGAGCCGGAGGAGTCAGTTGAAAAAGAATTCGGAGCTCAGTATATCCAGTAAACAAACTTAGCTATTTTTTTTTCGCCAAGTTTGGTCCCCATAAAGGACTAGTGTTGCAAGCAACGCTTTTTCGGCAATTAGGGTGTTGTGCAGCTATTTAATGTGGTGAAAATTATTTAAGCACTGGGGAGATTTATTCACATGGAATTGGAGATTGGGCTAATAGATTTATTTTAAATAAATTGTGAATCTGCGAAAATATCTTTTCAGCAGATGGATACACTTTTTAACCTTTTTCCCGAAAATGTACATACAGGCTCGAAAATATGCGAGTAACATTAGGTTTGTGTAGTAACAGTAACATTGCAGCGAGACCGTAAAAGCAAAATAGAGCGTTAAATTGAGAAGAAGAGAAAACTAGCAGAAGAACTTATTGAACACAAAACTAGCAATAACTTGCAAGTGAACAGTTGTTACACTGCTTTGACAATCTGCTGTAAGCATTTTACTATTTATAAATCAGTTTTAAACTCTTTGCTTTACACACAAGCACTAACACTGTCCAGTACATCATTGATATTTTTGTTTCCACTCATTTTACTTTTGTTTGTGCCAAGGCGAATCAATATAAGG
>NW_016199742.1:0-2599 GCF_001687245.7 Rhagoletis zephyria | reverse complement strand
AGAATTTAGAACTTTTGATATTATTTAAATGATAATATTTAAAAATACTAACTTAGTATTTTTGAGATTTTAACTTATCAAGTGAAAAAACTTTGTTGATGGTGGCTTTCTTTAAAAGTTGAAAAGCTTTACTCAAGGCAAATACCACTTTTTCATCTTAAATTGTAATAAAAGTATAGTAAATAACATAAATTTGAATATTACTATTTACTGCTAATCGTTTCAAAACTGGTAATTTTACCTCAAAATATTTTTCTTATCGGAAAAAGGGCGGCAACTCCTGAATTGCCTAGGGGTGACAAATATTCAAATACAACAAATAAAAAGGCTCTTAATACAATCGATGATTGGCTCAAAAAATGGCGGATAAAATCTGTCCAAGTAACGTTCAGACTCAACAAAGTCACCTGGCCACCCGTCCAACTGAACGATATTAACATACCACAAGGCAATGCAGCTAAATATCTTGGAATTCCCCTTGATAGAAGACTAACATGGAGAGCTCACATCTTTACTAAGCGTAAAGCACTCGACCTAAAGCTAAGAAACTTGCATTGGCTTATAAACCGTAACTCCCAACTATCCACTGACAACAAATTTCTGCTGAACTCAACTGTCATAAAACTGATATGGCCCTGCGGTATTCAGCTGTGGGACGTCGCAGCAAGCTCAAATATTGAAATACTACAAATATTCCAATAGAAAACTCGAATGATTGTTAACGCTCCGCAATTCATTACTAACGACCAACTGCATCAGGATCTTAAAATTGACACTATCACGGACTGAATTAAGGAATATGCTACATCTTATTACCTGAGACTACAAACCCATACTAACCCAAAACTAAAATGAAATATGAAATCCCCTACAATACTATCTGCCTTCTTCTCTCGCACAGAGAAACATATATATAGCTTTATAAAATAATATCCATGTAAAAATATCAATAAAAAATCGAATTAAAAAGCTCAAAATTGTTATGGAACTTTGTCGAATTTTCTTAACTTTTGTAAATAGATTGAAGTTTGGACTTACATGGTTTTTGATAGATAACGAGCTATTATTTCATTAAAATAGAACAAGTAATTTTTAAACAAAAAACACAGTGACTTCAAATCTCATATAAATATTGATCGTCAATTTCTTCATGATCCAATGACCGGATCTAAACCAAATTAGATAATATTTTTTATTTATTCGCAAGAAAAGTGCTAATGTATAGTAATATTTTAAAAAGAAATCGGCTCAATGCTTTTTTTCTACAGAAATGTAACAAATCGTTCCATAACTCGTACTCGTTCTAAAAAGGGTACTTTTACCTCAGTTTGATAATTGTATTTCTTTGTATTTGGATTCTAGTTCAGTTTATATTTCATGAATTACAGGAAGAATTACATATAATAATGGAAATTATCAGAACTTAAGTACTCCTGAAAAATTCTTAATGAACATATTCCATTCACAGTGCTTTGTGTCTTGATTTTTCACACGCAAAATCGCGGATGATTTCTTCACAATCCATGGACAGAAACAATTCTGATTCTATTGTTAACATTGCAAGAGCATTCGATTTTTCGTCTCCCTATGAAGATCGATGATAGTTCTTGACGCGCTTTAAAACGAAAAATGATCTCTCAGCGCTGCAATTTGAAATGGGAATGCAAATAAACATTCGCAATGCTGCTGGCCATCTTGTCTGAGCATTTTCAATAGTTCCATTGGGGAATAATTCGAAATGTCTTTCTGGATGCAGTATGCATTGAAGAAGACAATTACTTTTCCCAAATTTTCCTAAAGATCTCGGTAGAAGTAATTGCTCAAAATGGTAGATTTTTCACGCAATTCTTCATTGCTCAAATTTTTCATGGCAGTGTTATGCAAGTGATGACGATTGCTATGTATAATAAAAACCTAACAGTGTTGTCCTATTTCCTGCGTAGTCGAATCTCAAATTTATGTCTTAAAATGTACAAACACAAATTCTACTTTCAGTGCAGATAACTTGAAAAAAATAAAATTTTCAACTAAAATTTTGCCGCCCTAGGCACCTTCCTATGTTGCCTTTACGGTAAATCCGCCACTGGGGAAATATCTTCCGCTAAAATAGCAGTGTCACCATTACGCTGGGGTGCCACCCCATCTAAGCTTTCATGTATTTCAGACTGTTCTATGGCTTGTTTAACGAAAAAGTAGCGCTCTTCCAGATAGGACTGAATAAATATTTGGTAGGGAGAGTAGTTTTAATTTTATAAAGTAGACCATCGAGCCAAACGGGATCAAAGGCTTGTAACATGTCGAGGAAAGCAGCAGTGCTGCATTTCAAATGCCGACTGAATTTTATCGCGGAGCCTATGGACTTGTTCGATCGCGCTGTGCCCTCTTCTAAATCCAAATTGGTGATTCGGAATTAGCTTCTTCTTCTCGATAAGTGGAAGCATTCTTTTAAGAAAAAGCACTTCCAGGAGTTTGGATAGCTAGGGCAGTAAGCTAATAGGCCGATATGATTCAACTTTATCAGAATTTTTTCCGGTTTTAAGATCATATTAACTTTCGTATTGCAGAGTTTAAGAGGATGGGTATTTTTAGTTTCCCGCTG
>NW_016199741.1:0-2599 GCF_001687245.7 Rhagoletis zephyria | reverse complement strand
TTTTTCTATTTAGCTACACACATACTTATAAATAAAAAAAATAAAAAAATACTTTTTACTTCTTCTTCTTCTTCTTCTTCTTCTTCATTTCCATTGTGATGCCACTTGTTTATTCCCAAATGTCGCCATCACTTTGGTTATTGTGTTTTTGAACTCCGCAGTGTCGTACCGAATATTGATTTGCGTCACATTTTACTGTATTCTAATTGAATTTTTCATTTCGCCTTCGTACAACGATTGTCACTTAAAGTGCTCGTTCGTTCATTCGGTATTCACCATTTACCAACTAAATTTCGTTTGTCATACGAAACAATTCGTGAATTTAATTTGTTTACTTGTTTCGCGTGCGAAACGCTTGAATGTCAAATAAAATGAATGTGATGCGTTGTCGTTTGTTATTAATTTATGTATGTATGTTGAATGGAGTGCATATTTGTTTGTATGTATAAATAGGATTGACTATTTTTCATCATTTATTTTCGAATAAATCGATACCTCACTTAATGAAATTGAATTAAAATTGTCGATATTAAGCGAGCTAAGCAAAAATACGCCCTTGAATTTGTTTGTGATTTTTTGAGCTGTCTGTCTAAGGAGTTCATCAATATTTACTAAAAAATTATATATATGTGCGGTCATTGTTAAGCAAAAAATTAATGTTTGATAAAATTTGAAGAAAATGGGCGTAGCACCTCCCACTTCTATCATATTTGCGTATCTCAAGTACTGCTTGACCGATCTCAAACAAATTTGATACACACACCGTGTTGAATATTTCGGAAATCGTACAAAACCCACGTTCGTGGAGCACACATCGGGAAAAATCAAACAACTCAAACCTAGCTATATTTCAGGGAGAGTAAGTTTTGTCCGATTTCAAAAATATGCAAAACCGTGTTTAAGGAGGCTAACCACAATGTGTGTATCAAATTTAGTCGAGATCGGTGAAGTAGTTTTTGAGGTACGCAAATATGATAGAAGTGGGAGGTAAAAAAAAATTGATTTTAATTTACTTGTTTTAGATAGATGTTATTTATTTTTTCCTTTTTAAACTTTATTTTCTTTTAGTTCTACGATTTTACTGTTTTAAAAAGAAAAAAATATACATATATATTTTTTAAATAAGTTAATTTTTGCAACTTATTTTATGTCTTTTTGCTTTTTCCTTTTTTTGCAATTTAATTATCTTTTAATTACATTTTATTCTTTTTAAGAAAATATTTCCTTTTTTGTTTCAAATTAATTTTTAGGTAGTTATTATGGTTTATACTTTTTATAATTTGATTTTATTGATCGATTTTATTTAAATTTTTAGATTTAATTGTTTTAAAAAGAAAAATATTTTTTAAAATATTATTTAATTTTATAAACTTATTTTATTTGTTTGTTTTAGTTAATTTTATCCTTTTTGTAAATTTAATTTTCTATTAATTTTCAGTTTTTATTGTTTTAAAATTAAAAATATTGTTTTTTAATAATTCAATGTTCCTTTTTGTCTTACCTGAATTTAGTTTTCTTATCACTTTTTTATTTTACTATTTTGAAAAACGTATGTACTTATGCATATATTTTTTTTAATTAAATTAAATGTTTACTTTTATTTTATTTTAACTTTTTGCTTTTATTTTTTGTTTAATGTATATTTCAAAGATCATAAAATTTTTCGGAAACTTATTTTATGTATTTTTTATTTATTTATTTATTTCTATTAATTTTTTTTTGAATTCTTAGAAAATTAATATTTTTTAAATTTAGTTTAGTTTTTAATTTTTTGTATGAATTTTTTCAATTGAGTTTCCTTTAATTTTAATTTTAATGTCATTTAAAATTTAAAATTTATATATGTTTAATTTCAATCTTAGTTTTTATTAAAAAAAATTAATTTTTTAACTTCATGTAGTTTATGGAAACTTGTTTTATTTTTCTAACTTTAATGTTATTATTATTTTTTCTTAAATAGTTTCTTTTATTCTTAGATTTTATTGGTGTAAAAGGAAAACCCTGTTTTTAATTCGTTTTAATTCTTAGTTGTTGTGGTTTTTAAAATAAAATTATTTTTTTTAATTCATTTTATTTTTAGAAACTTATTATATTCAGTTTTTCTTCATGTTATTATTTTTCTCTTCTTAATTTAATATAAGTTTAATTTTTGGATTTTGATAGAAAAAATATCTATACATTTTTACATTTTATTTAACTTTAAAAAACTTTTTTTATTTATTATTCCTTTTTTAATTTAGCTTTTGTTTTTCTAATTTAGTTTCTTTTAATTTTATTTGTTGTTTTAAAGAGCAAACCATATGTATATATTTTTTATTGTTTTCGGAACAGGTCCAGAGAAATAAAAGATGTGCGAACAAGCACTTCGTATTAGATTGGTATCGTTTTAAATTCCTTTTGCTTAAAGTTTGCATTTTTTTTTTTTGTTTAAATGCACCTTATTTTCCATTATGTTTGTACATATGTATGTATATACAAACGTACACAAATATGGTTAGCTGCATTCATCTGTACGTAGACAAGTATACCATTTAACTGCGAAAAAAGTCACTCTTATTGCAGCGATGCAACCAAAACAAAACCCAAACCGAAAACAAAG
>NW_016199740.1:0-2599 GCF_001687245.7 Rhagoletis zephyria | reverse complement strand
TTGTTGATCTTTGGAGTGGCCCCTTGCCTGTCGTGGTGGTTTAATTTGTCGAGTTTTCTCCGGGCTAATTGCTTTTGGTCTATATCGCCTAACTATATTCGCATAGGAGGTAGGGGTCAACATTTTGTTGAGCTCAATTTGTTTGTCTTTGAAGGGGTTTTGTAGCATTGTAAGTTCCGGGAAATGTTCCTCACCGAGGAGTTCAAACCTGTTTCCCTACTCCGATTTGAGTTCATTTAATACTTCTCTTCTAGTTAGCTTCTTCAGAGTCATGGTTTTTATAAGCAGATTTTCTTTTTCCCAAGCAGGGCAATTTTTTCTATCAAAAGCAATATGCGACGTATCGCCACACAAAATGCATCTTAAAGAATCACATCTGACTGTGCATTCTTCCCTATTCCCACACTTAAGGCACCTTTTTTCAGATTTGCATGCTTTCTGAGTGTGGCCTAGCCTGCCGCACTTGTAGCATTGTCTAATCAAAGGAATGAAATATTGAACCTCCAAGATCGTGTGATTCAAAACAACACTCTTCGGAATTCTGTCTCCAGAGAAGCCTATTTTCACGGATAAAGTCGGTACCCTGCTATCACTTTCCCCATTTTCCCTTCTCGCCAGTCTTTGAATTGAGTTGATTTTTACTTCAGATATTATACAGTCTTTTATTTCCGTATCGGAGTACTCGGTTGGTATACCTCTGATAATTCCGTACGTTTCTATATAGTTTCTAGGAATGAAAATTTTAATACTGCTGGCTTTTAAGCGTTCATTTTTAACACATCTATTTGCAAAGAGCACATTTTCAAAAGTCACTCTATAGAGCGTAATACCTATGGCTCTAATTTCATCAATACCCTCAATATCAAAGATTTTAATTTTGTCCCATAAGTACAACCCATTACGTACTCTTTTATTTTGCACATTTTCTGCTTGTGATGTGTCAAAAAGCACGCTTGCTTTGGCCTTATGGTTTGCTGGGTAAAGCACCGTTTCTTTTCTCGCATCATCTTTGCTAAACCGATCGCCTGATATAGCTGTGGTTTCGGTAACTGTAAATTCGTTGGTATTTTTTGTTGTGAAATTTGCCGCACATGAAACTGTCCTTTCCGCTATTTCATCTATCATTAGATTTTCATTATTTAAAAAACGCATTTCATTATCACTTTCAGAATTTTTTTTTCTTTTGTATCTATTGTTTTTTGGCGGCGCCTCATCGGCCTTACCACCATTTTCCCCATCGTCTTCTGACGCCATGGCGTCACGTACATTGCCGTGAAGCCCACGCTTCACTTTGCTTGTACACCCGTAGTTTTGTTAAATTTAAGATCACAAATAAAAAAGTAAAATAAGCACGATACAGCTTACCTCAGATTTCCTCCAAGTCACCACACACTATTCTTAGTGTTTACACAAACTAAACTTTAAGATGGTTCACTATGAAAAAATAGTTTATTATTAGCGCACTCAGAAAAAGCCGTCCGCTTTCAATGCTTGCTCAGCCGGAAGTGCCAATTAACAATAAATCCGAAATGGCGTATTAAAGATGATAAAATATGACTTCCACTTCGATAAATAATCGAAAAAAAAAAACTAGTGAAGACACCGATTGGAATGAGTGGAACGTGAGTTTTCAAGTAGTTTTCAGCGAAAACTGGTTTTCGTTTGACAGATTTTACATGGGCGAAAACACAAGTTTTAAGTCGAAAACCAGTTTTAGCAACGAAAACATGTTTTCGATGTCGGTCAGAACATGGTATTACTGCTTATGACCACAGATATATTCCCGTAGCGAATGTCATGCATTAGTCACTTAAGTGTCTTGAACGGAAAAATTACGTCTTAAATGACTTTGGGTTCCCTTTATATGGAAGTCGTTCATGACCTTTTCATAGAAATGGTAATTTCGTCTTTGATTTTTCCATGCGGTGATCATTGATGACATTCAAGCGACAGTATCTTGCAATAGACTTTTTATAAGTGACCGCTGCAAGAGCTTGTCTGTTATGTCTTTGATGGGAGTACACCTGCAAGAAATTGTCACCAGTGTCGTAAGCTACACTATATATATATATATGTATATAGCTATTGATTGCTTATTGCTCATTATGGCCGGTCTCCACAGGCAAAAGTTTTTGCCTACCAACTGTCATTTTCATTGCCTGATATAAATTTGATCAGAGGCAATATTTGTGCGCGGGCATTTTTTATCTTGATAAAAGTATTTGTAAGATGGCTATTTTTGTCGGATTTAATCACTTAAAAAATTTAGAAAATATGCTATGTCACATCCAAGTACATAATAACAAATAGTTAAAAAAAAAATATCAACAATGTTGCCGCCATGAAGTTATCGCTCAAATGAAACTGTACTTAGCTGTCCAAGTGCCAAATTGCTGGCAATATTTATCAAGATAAAAGTTCTGATAATTATTGCTTGCCAAGAGCATTATCAAGATAAAAACACACAATTTGGTACCCTACAATCGGTCGATGTTAGTTTGAAATAATTGCTAACAGCTAATTCATACCAGTCGAATATAAGTAGTTATGGAAAGTGGTCAACCTTAGGAATTTCCAAAAGAGATTGCAGGAGCAGTAC
>NW_016199739.1:0-2599 GCF_001687245.7 Rhagoletis zephyria | reverse complement strand
GCTTTGTCCGTAGGTACAACAGACATATTTCATTTGGTTGCCGTTTTTTCCCCAGTTTTTTCTAACTTTAATTGCCTCTGTGGAATGGTGTTGATATAATCGACTTGTGATAACAAAAGATGAATTTGTTATTATGAATAATTGATACCAGAAAGTTTGGAAGGTGATTCTCGAATGTTTTGCATTGTATATGCACATACTTTTACTCTTGTTATTCACTACTGGATGGAATTTCAAAAACCTACAAACTATTCCAAATATTAGTAAGGTACGAGCGGTGCAGATCTTTTATGCTGCACAAAAAATGCCTTCGCGTATTATATATATGTATAAGCGATTCGAGTGTCATATTCTAAAACTGTGCAGCCGTTTCGCATAGTAGGTTTAAAAATATTTAATATTATAAAATTCTAAATACCGGTACCGATATACCGGCAAAAAGTTTCTAATTCCAATAAAGGTAAGGTGTTTATTTTTCAGGTTAAACAATTTGTTTTCAAGTAAACTTCTACAATGTTTAATTTGAGTTCGAGTTTAAATTTACTCGGAAGTGAATTTCAAAACCTACCTGAAAGCTTTTTCAAACCATTTTCGATTGATATCCATTAAAATTAAATTAACTTAAAATTCAATTAACAACAATTAAATAACTTGAATGCAGCTTATAGAGTACGTGGCAACCCTCCTAAATATATTTCATGAATAAAGCATTTTCAACCCCATTACGATTAACACGCATATTTTTGTAATTCATTTGACTTTTTAAATAATTTGAATATTTGAACAGGTGGCAACCCTCTTTTAATACCCAAAAAATATTTCTAGTGTTCAAACTAAAGATTTTTAAACAAATTTTAAAACACATATTGGAATTAAATTTTTAAACAGGTGTAACTCTCCAAAAAATATTTCAGAAATATAGCCTTTTCAAAATCATTTCGATGATACCCATCTTTAGTAATTCATCCAACTTCTTAAATAATTTGAATGCCATTTTATAAGCACGTGGCAACTCTCACCTTCATATTTCAAAAGTTAATTAAATTTGACTTTTTGAAAGTAGTTTCGCACTAAGATATTCTTCCTCTAACATTGCGATACATATTTTAATTAACTGATGAATTAAGTTAAATTTTTTTTTAAACATGTGGCAACCCCGCTTAATACNTCATATTTCAAAAGTTAATTAAATTTGACTTTTTGAAAGTAGTTTCGCACTAAGATATTCTTCCTCTAACATTGCGATACATATTTTAATTAACTGATGAATTAAGTTAAATTTTTTTTTAAACATGTGGCAACCCCGCTTAATACAGTTCAGAAATAAAGATTTTTCAAACCCATTCGATTGATACCCATATTTTAATAATTCATTAGACTTATTTAGTAATTTGAAATACATTTTTATACAGATGGCAACCCTCTTCCAACACCTTAAAAATATTCTTAATGTTTTAACTGAAGACTTCTTAACACACTTTCGTTTGACATCCAAATTTTGACATTTCATATAACTTTTGGATAAGTTAACTAAATTCGACATTTCAAGCAGGTGGCAACCCACTCCAAAATATTTTCAATCTACTACTTTCTGAGCCCCCTTTCGTTTGGCACCCATATGTTGGAACATTTGTTTCCTATTTAAATTCCTTGATTCAAATTGAATTTGATTAAAGTAAGTTAAGTTAAGAAAGAAATATTTCAAAACCATTTCCATTCATACCGATTTTGTAATATTTTCTTTTTTTAGATAGTTTGAATATAATTTTTTAGAAGGTGGCAACTTTTTTCAAAAAAGTTAAACCGTATTGCACATCAGCAGTCCAAGCCCTTTAATTTCAAACTTATTTAGGAAAATCGAACGAACTTTTGCTACTAATTTGGCCTTGCTTATGGCTCATTCCACGGTAATCGATACCGAATGAAACGAAAATAAACTAAAGAATATGAATATAAGAGTAAATAAATCTAACTTTTAAGACTGAAAGCCAAAATTCTGAAATTTATCTCAAAATCAGATATTTTTTTACTTTAGGTTGTACCATTTACAAACCCATATGAGAGGTTAATTTTTTTCAAAATTTACAAGACTGATTTCGTAGTCTATTACCTTTTTTGTATTGTTTAAACCGTCAGTGGAGAGACGAATTTGTTAGCATTCTAACGGCGTAATTCTCAAATTTTTCGGGCAAGTACTAAATATTTTACTATATATTGAAGCAAAGCATATTTTAATGTCACGCCCGTCACAAGATACAAAAAATAGTTATTTTTTTAAGGAAAACACATCTTGGACAGTGTAAAAAAGCTGACGAAAGTAACGCTATGACACAGGNGCAAGTACTAAATATTTTATTATATATTGAAGCAAAGCATATTTTAATGTCACGCCCGTCACAAGATACAAAAAATAGTTATTTTTTTAAGGAAAACACATCTTGGACANCGATTATGTTGGTCATGCCCGTCACATGTCACACCCGTCACAATTTAAAGTTTGACAAACTTCAATAAATTCGGCCAGGGACTGCTACCGTTACTTACCAGCTAATCTGAAATGTGTCATATATCTGTTTGTGATTAGCGATGATAAAGCTAA
>NW_016199738.1:0-2599 GCF_001687245.7 Rhagoletis zephyria | reverse complement strand
CAGTTTCAGTTTTGTGTATAACGTACGCGTATAAAGACGTATTAAATTAAATAACGGCTCTTCCGACAATCTCCTCAAGTGAAGACTTTATAAAGAAAAGTATCGAATCAAATTGTACTTAATAAACGGATATAAGATGTAAGCGGAAATTGAATTTTTTTTTTTTAATTCTTAACGGTTAATTTTTTGTAAATTTTGTTTTTTTTTTTAGCTAATTGATAATGGTGTTATAATATGTATACTCTATATTTACAAAATTTTTAAGAAAAAAGTGAAACACAAAAGGAATTTTTCTTGAATTATGCGTTTTTGTTAATAAAAAATTTTATAAATATAATTTGCTTTAATGCTGCATAAAGTTAAAATACATTCATATCTACATATGTATGTATATACGAGCACATTCATATATGTAATACAAGCTAGCAGATCTTCATATTTACATAGACCAAATTTCGCATAGTAAATATTTTCATGACGAACCACACCCGCTCGTGTTGAGATATTTCAGCATTTTAATTTTGAAAAGCTTCAAAAATAATATCCTCACTTAAGGGTGAAAAGGTGCCAAGTCCATTTTTTTTAATTGTTCTGGATAAAAAAAAAAATATGGACTTGGCACCTTTTCACCTTTAAGTAGGGATATATACATACATATGTATGTACATATTTATGAGCGTTTCAAAACGATTGACAACTGCCATGAAGTTCCTTCAGCTTTTATTATTTTTTCGCCAACTGTTTCGCATCACTTTGCTGTTACTGCTACGCCCCATTGTCCTCGCCACTTTGTCATTTCTTCTCCTTACCGCCTTGGTCCACAGCTGCCTTGGATGTAGGAGTGTTGTTTTTATTTGCCAATATTCCCAAAGTAATACGGATTGAGTGAGTGCGCAAAACGATTGAGTAAATAGCTGCCGAACTAATAGATGCCCGGTTGGCCAACAGGCTAGACATGTTTGAGATGTGTACGCATTTACGTACATATCGACAGTCGAATATATATTGTAATAAGTGTGTGTATATTAAATCGTAAATAAATATATACATAGGTACGTGTATATGTTTTAATTTCCATTACATATATGTACATATATATATATATATATATACATATGTATGTACATATCAGAACGATGGCATATGGCGGGACGCGCCTATGGTGACTCCATACTAGAATACTCGTCTATACAAAATGAACTTTGGGGTGGTTTTTATTTACAAAACAGAAAAAATATAATTGCAATAAGAGCTTTATAAACTTGTGTACATGCTTACATAAATGTACATATACATACATAGTTATTTGTATGTATATCTCAAGATTTATTCAACAAGCTAGAAGTGGTTGAATATGCCTTTGTGTATCTTGCGTAAATGTAGTGAGAATATTTTGGAAATACTTGTTTGTGATCTTAAAAATTCTATTTTCATTTTAGTGTGTGGTACTTTGAAGAAACAACTTAACTCGACTTTAGATTTTTGTTATAAACGACTAAATTAATGAGCTTCTCACAAACTTTTGAACGGGACCGCAAATAACCGTTAAATATCAAGATTTTTGTTGTTAGATTTTGCAATCATAATTTTTAATTTTTATTTATTTTTTCCACGAAGAAAAAGCGTTGTTTTGGCTTTTTATTTTTTTCGATAATTTTTAACCGTTGCAATGGAGACTGCCTTTCTATGTCCAATTTGAGTCTGTTATGATGTAAACCTTAAAATAACGCTTATAAAAATTGGAAACATTTAGAATAAAAAAAATAACAATCGATAATTGAGGGAAAAAATAAAAATCTCAAAATAACGATTATGGAAACCATCAAATAACGCTTAAATTTGATCGGAAAAATAGCGATCCAATTTTAAGGGTTAAATTATGATTTTTATTATAAACATTATAGCCGTTTCAGCGATAAACTAATTACAGCTTCAGTCCAGCATGCCGTGTTAATGAATTTTAATTAAATTGTATAAGATCGTTAAAATGTTGTCTATACGAAAAGTAAAAACTTTTAAAATGAATTAAGTTGTTTTGTTAAAAGTCCAGAGATATGAAAATACGTACTATTTAGATGTTTGTTTTGACTTTTTCCCTACATTTTTTTATTTTTTATTTTCAAATACATAATTGCAAGTGTGTGCGTATACATGTGTAGATAAAATAACGCATTTATGTATTAATTTCGAAACGTAGGAATACGGCGGTGTGTTCATTAGGGTGGTCCAAAAAGAGTAAAGTCGGAATTTTAATGCTCTCACCCCCTATGATTGTTCAATGTCGAAAAAAATATACCCCTTTTTTTAATTTGAGTGCAAAAAATATTTAGAGGTTGCTCAAAGAGCTCAAAGTTTTGCATGTAATTTTTAAGAGGACCATTATATATACATATATACCATTTCTACGAAAAGTCGATTTTTTTCCATATAAAATACATGCAAAACTTTGAGCCTCTAAACATTTTTTGATTTCAAAATAAAACAAGATTATCGTTAATTTAATGATCGGATTAAAACCAAATTAATATGGGACTACCTGTGAGGTAACACCTTTCCTTTAAAAAAATAATTATGGAAATCGGTTAACGTGGTCCAAAGT
>NW_016199737.1:0-2600 GCF_001687245.7 Rhagoletis zephyria | reverse complement strand
TCAAATCTGCTTACTACAATTTTTCCAGAAATTTTAATTTAAAAGTTTGCAATTTCCATGTAAATTTGTTGAATTTTTATACAAAGTTTTATATTTGGACTTATATAGATTTCATATATTAAAAAAAATTAATAAGTATTAACCAAACAAAATAAAAAAGGTAAGTGCGCCTGGGCCACACTGGAGAAGTGAAACTTTCGTTACATACATTTGTCTCATAAACAATATGCATACATACATATATCTGCTTTTGCTTAAGGTTATATATTTTTGTTCTATCTAATTACATTTATGCTATTCTAACGAAAAAAATCGGTATATATCGATAATAAAAACGATAAATGAGCCCTTGATTTTGAAAGTGGTATAAGTCACTTCCCAGCTCTTGCGCTTAAATGACCGGTTACTTGTAACCGAATACATCTGCAAATTGTTCTATCGTCGTAAACTAATGACAAAACCTTCTACCAATGGTTGATGAAGTTGAACGAATAACCGACGCGTTCAGATACCAGTAACCGATCATTTAAGTTCAAGAGCTGGGAAGTGACTTATACCACTTTCAAAATCAAGGGCTCAAATATCGATAACAAAAAAAGATAAATATCGATAACAAATTGGAAAATATCGACACAAAATCGACAAAAATATCAATAACAATATCGATAACAAAATCGATAAATATATCTATAAAAATATCGATAACAAAATCGATTAATATCGCTAACAAGATCGATAAATATCGATAACAAAATCGATAAATATCGAAATTAAGATCGATAACAAAATCGATAAATATCGAAAACAAAATCGATAAATATCGAAAACAAAATCGATAACAAAAATGATAAATGTCGATAACAAAATCGATAAATATCTACAAAAAATCGATAAATATCTATATATATATATTCTGGAAATATCGATAGCAAAATTGATAATATCGGCAAAAATATCGTTTATTTTATCGATAAGTCTCGAGAATCCCGAAAATTTCTAAAATCCCAAAATAGATCCCAGATTGAGTCTTTGTGTCTCTCTCTATATCCTTTCCTCTTTAATTACCTTTATTTCAATCTTTCTTCCGCTATCTTCATCTTTACGTTTATCAGTATCCTCAACCTCCTCTTTGTCTTAACTTTTTTGTTTATCATTTTCTTCATCTACATATTCCCCTTCACTATTGCCCTTATATATATAAGTAAAGTGTTTAAATTTACCTTGGTCTTCATTTTTGCCACTTTGTTTTTGTTTTTTGTTTTACCTTTGCCTTTATCCTTTTCTTTATCTATGTACGTACTCACCTTTACTTTCATTCTTGTATTGGTATTTTTCTAAGTGTTATTCTTTAACCTTTTATTAGCAAATTTCTGTTAAATTAATACCATATGCATACACACAAAAAGCACTTGTTTCAGCCCTATCCATTTCCGTGGCACCATTTCCATTGCATCATTTCCGTTGCACGATTTCCGTGAGCAATTTCCTTTCAATTTGCCAATTTACTCCCAACCAACCAACCGCCGCTAAAGAAGTTTCACTTCAAAAACAGTCAGAGCTTGTCAAATGTCGCGTTTCATAATTGTGGCCCTTATGATTTTTCAAAAATACATGCGGTGAAAAAATTTAAAATGTTAAGCTCTCACCCCCTAGGATTTTTTCAAATGTAAAAAAATTCGCTTTTTTTGTTAAAAAATAGATACCAAACTGTTTATTTTACCATTTTCAATATTAACGATTTTCTATGGATCCCCCTTTGTAGGGTTAAAGGGGTACCTATAAAAAAATAGTTAAAGCTAAAAAGGGTTAAATAAACCATCAGGTATTTTTATTGAAAGACTCCTGAAGAGAAACGAAGTTTCCGATCGAAAAATATTGTTTTTCAAGAATTCTATACCATTCCTACGAAAAAGTGTTTTTATTCCATATAAAATACATGGAAAACTTCATGGGCTTTGAGGCGGTTCTAAACATAACTAAAAAAATACGGGTCTTTTTTTTATTCCATTTGGAAACATTTACGATTTATATACATATGTACATGCATGTGTACATATATGAATGTAGACAGAAAGGTATACTAAAAAAACACATTTCCAAAAAATGCCAAATAGGGCTCTTTGTATGTAAGCAACATACTCACTCTCTTCAAAAGAGGTACAACTAACAAAAACAAGTAATTTTTAGCAAAAAAAAAACGACTTCAACTCTCATATAAAAACAAAAATATATATATATCTCATGATCCACTAATCAGATCTTAACCAGATTAGTATGGGACCACCTCTGAGACACTACCTTTCCGATGCAAAAAGAATTATCGAAATCGGTTGCAGTGGACCAAAGTTATGCGGTAACATACATAAAAAAAAGTAATAAAAAATAAATAATAATAAAATACAAAAAATATTCCGACGAACTGATAACCTCCTTCTTTTGTGGAAGTCGGTTAAAAAAAGAATTTATCTGCAAATAATGTACATTTTTTTTCAAGATTATATTATTTAACTTTAAAACGACTGTTATATCTGGGTTAGTATTAATAGCGTTAAATCTGTACGAGCCACAAGCAGTTATATTCCCGGATATGATTTCTGAGT
>NW_016199736.1:0-2600 GCF_001687245.7 Rhagoletis zephyria | reverse complement strand
AATGAATTTAATTTGCATAAACCATTTTGTATGCAGCGCCAAATACATTGAAATATAGACTATATCTACTGGTATATGCATTTGTAGGCACTCGTGTATTTTCACGGCATTTTGAATGCGAAATGAAATTTGAAAAAGAAATCAAAATTTATAACAAAAAAAAACAACTGTCATTTGAAGTGGCGCTTCATTCACCCACTTGCTTTGTCAAATTTTTGACATTTACGCTCGAGTGTCGCAGGATCAAAGAAAATTTGTTATGAAAATTTTAGTGTGCCAAAAAAATGCATGTAAAACTTCAAGATAACAATGAATTTTTAATTGTTCACCGCTCAAAATATAAATTGCTGTTGATTTGGAAAAATATTCGTACTATGAATTTTTTTACAAGTTGAGGGATAAATATTTTTCGTAGTTGAAATTTGGAAAAGTAGATTTGTATTGAGGGTTTAAGTGCCATCAACAAAATAGTCAACTCGATGTTAGTGACTTTGATGCAAAATTTCCATTTCTAAAATAATTCGTTTTGGGCTACACAATTATTTAATTGCGTTGTCAATGCAAAAGCCACTAACTGAAAATTGTTTGGGAAATTTTGCATATGCCAAAATCCATCAAAGCTCAATGAGGCATTTTTTTTTTCATATCGGACGCCAAATTTGGTGTCACACTTTCGAATGGCTTTAAACTCTCTTTAATTAAATAGTCTAATACGTATGCAAGGAATTTTAAAATTTTTTTTCTTCGGAGATATGATGCGTCAAAGTTTGAATATCATTGTAATCCTTGCTTAGGTCTCTATAAAAACCATGTTTAGAAAAAAAATTGGACTTCTTCAAGAACTATTTTTAAAGTAATTTTTTTTTATGATGAGATATTTCTTTTGTTAGAGTGGATAAATTTTTTTTTTTTAATTTATCAATTCGTCGGAATATTTTTTTTTATTTTTTTTATGTATAACTTTCGACCGATAACTTTTAACCGATTTCGATAATTATTAATTTTTCTATCGGAAAGGCGGTGCCTCAGAGGTGGTCCCATACTAATTTGGTTTAGATCCGGTAATTGCATCATGAAGAAATTAACGATACTCCTAAATTTTTATATGAGTCGGTTGTGGTTTTTGCTCAAAAATTACTTGTTTTTAATTTGTTTTCGAAAACTTCTGATGAGATACACCTAGCAAGTTGTAAAGAAACGTGTTTGAGTGAAAATGTAAATTTTGTTCCGAATTCCGGTAGAATACTTACCCAGTAAAAATATTTGTACCAGAATATTCTTCTTTAACGTGACAAACCCCTAGTAATGGGCGTGACAATTTTAGGACTAAAGTTAACCCGACGCAGATTTTATTGCGCATTTCGGCAGAATATTCCTTCGTTAAGAACATTTGTTCTGCAACTTGTTTTTAGTCGAAGAATTTTCTAGAAATTGGCGTGGCAATTTTAGGACCAAAGTTAAAAAATTTAGAATTTATTTGGAATTTCGGCAGAATATCTATTCGTTAACCATTTTTGTTTTCGCAATTTCTTTTGGAACAGATGAAAGTTTTTGAAGTTGTAGTAATTGAGTACACAAACATTTTTTTACAAGCTACAGAATATGAAGGGCTAACAATTTGCAAGGTGCTTTTAAAAAAATCCTGACTTCGGAGAGAAAAACTATAAACGCCGGTTTTAATATCAGTACATACTACTTGGCCCATAGTTTTATGATTATTTCGTGTTTTAAAATTTTTTGGTTTTTATCGCACAGTGTAATCAGATGAAAAATGTTAGTTTAATGATCGTTTACACTGAGCCAAAAGTACAATGGTTTTTCAACCAAGTTATTGTTTGATTATTTCAAGTTTAAAATTTGAAAACACATTTGTATGTCTGGCTGTAGCTAAACGTGCAGATATGCTTACTATTATTTGTTAACTTCCTGCAGGGGTTCGGTTCGAATGGCGTCAAATGCAACATATAATTTTTTCGTTTTTATATTGTTGTTTTTGGTTTTTCTTAATTACGAAAAAGCATCTGTGAAGTGCAGAATATTTGAGGGCACATTTACAAAACGGCTGTAGCTGAGTGTGCAGAGTTGCTTGCTGTTATTTGCTAACTCTCATAAGGTCCGGGTTCAAATCCCGTCAAAGGCAAAGTGTTAAAATGATAATGAAAACGTTTGCCTTGTATATCCGAAAAAACATCTGTGACTCTTTGGGGAGGTTTATGATTGTCCTGTACCTTGTAACGTTGTAATTATTTAGCTTGACGTAGACCTGCGGTGTTGCGCCAGTATTTTTCTCTGAGTCTGTCCCTCTTCTTCCTGAACTCTTCCTTGATTGTGCTAGGTCCGATCGCATAGAAGGGCTCTCAGGCCCTATATGAGACTAGGCGACCGCCGTTCTGGCTAGCCGGTCTACTGCCTTGTTACCATCAACTTACTTCTATGTGACCTTGGTACCCAAATCAGTTGGATAACATTGTGTTGTCTTTTTACATAAATACATACTTATTTTTTATTGTTCCTCGATCTCTTAGCATTTACTTTTAACATTTAAATAATAATATTAATAATAATAATAATATCCCAACGGTTTTTACCCTCCATTCCCG
>NW_016199735.1:0-2600 GCF_001687245.7 Rhagoletis zephyria | reverse complement strand
AAGTATGCAGACCTTTTAAGCTTAAACTCTTCTATTATCAGCGGTAATTTTTTGGACAAAAATATTTTTTTAAAACTAATTTTATTTATAAATATATATTTTTTAGACCTTTTCTAATCGGTCCAGCTTAATTTTTTTCCGAAATATTTTGACGGAAATTTTAGAACATAATTTTATATGTATCCCTTTCCGACCTGAATCAAATTGGGTGGCGCTAAAACTTTTTTGATGACATATTATTGTTGGTTGAGACTTAAATATGAACTGCTATAAATTTCAAATATCTATGACTTCTTGTTTTTCCGTTATGAAATGTCGCTTGTAAATGTTTACAAAACTTTCTAACAAAAAGCAAGAATCAATTTCAAGGTTTGATGTTTTTATTTAATTTTCTTTAATAAATTTTATAACCTAAATCCTTTTGTTTAAAAAAATATATATATATCCGATGACAAAAAAGGAACCACTTTTTTTTTGTATGGCTGGTGATGCGCCCTAATGTACATACATTTACATGTTTAAGTAGAAATTCATTTTGGAAAGTCATCAACTCCCATTCACATGTACTGTAATGTAAAGTAATTTCTAATTCAACACGCTTCTTGTAACAAAATTCAAATTTACTGGCATGCTGAATTTAACTGACTTCTTTTATCTCATAGCAGCTGCTTATTTTCTTCTCAACTCCAAAACAAGTTCAACTTAATCAAGCGGAAGCTAATTTGAATAGTCTAAAGGGAGAATAAAGAATACCGCAACAAATGGGGCAAACCTTATCAAAAAGTTAACTAAAAATGTGATTAATGCACTTACTTGCATATTTAGAAGAAGAAAAATGTTCGATAATTTTCATAAATAACTACATACATATATACGTGGTGGGTTGCCCGAATTTGTATATGACTGGCGACTGTGCAACAACTGTCCAAAAAAGCTTGCTTGCTTGAGAGGTCCGAAATACATAGCTTCTCACAAAAGCAATCAAAATGCCTATTTTAAAGACCAATAACGCAGTGGCTGCAGCAGTTTTTCGAAATCAGTTGTTTTTTTAGAAAGTGTGCTGTCTGTGTGCTGTGAAGGGGCACACAGTACAGCAATGCAAGTTGGCAATACTGTTCAGCTTAGCACAAATTCTAAATTCACCGACACTGCCTTCATTGCAGCAAACTTCGCGTGTTAACACCAGCGCAGCCACCTTCGTCACTGAAGCCCAAAACAGCACAACAATAATGTAAATAAGAATAATGGAATGCCAAATAAAACCGAAACTGACAACGCCGCACAGTACGATGAGAATCAATTCTAGCGCGCCAAAAGTCTGCTTGAAAAAATCGCATGTAATTTAGGGTCTCTGATATTTATTTTTGATATTTATTTTTATGTTAGAGTAATTTGGAAAGGGGTTTGGGGTGCACGGTTTTCAGATCTCAAAAAACCGAAATATACCTACATATATACACATATACAAAGAGTTCTACTTTTGCAATATTTGGGCTCCGTATTCGAATTCAGGAGAAAATTGTACATAAGAAATGGTGATCTAACGCCACAGCTATGATTTCTTATAAACTAGTGTTATTATTCTGTTTCAAGACCAGTAACACAAATATGCTGACACATTTTTCAGAGATTATAACAGAAGGCTCCACTTACACGACAGACACGAAATTCAAAGGCTGCCTTTGGTTGCAATATTTTTACAGGATTTTATAAAAATAATTTTACGAAAAAAAAAATATTTTTGACACACTGTAAATGTAAAGCCAAATGTATTTGCATTCATATTAGTTTCCATACAGGCACTACCAATGATGTTAGTTAAAAAAAAAATTATGCACATGATTTTCGTTCAGTAGGGATAATATCGATCAGTAAATTGAGCATTAAATGACTAGAAGAATTTCTGTAAAAACATTTGAAAAAAACTGGTATTGAAAGTCATCTTATACAAGTAGCAGGAATCTTCCAATTCCGCAAACATTTTGTATATTGGAAATGCAACCGTGCGCACCAGCTGGCAGTGAAACTTCCAAAATCCCGCAAAGTTGCGTTCGTGCAGAAATGCGCAAGTTTCTTTATTTGAGAGATGAAGTTCAAGTGATGGATAATACTTGCTGCGCTTTTCAACGAACATGCCTAACATTACCAGCTGATTTTTTATTTTTATTTTTTGTATGTTACTGCATAACTTTGGACCAAGTTAACCGATTTCTATAATTCTTTTTTTTTAAAGGAAAGAGGTGGTCCCATTTTAATTTGCTTTAAATCCGATCATTGGATCATGATAACGATAATCTTAAATTTTTATATGAGAATTCAAGTCGGTTTTGTTTTTTGCTTAAAAAGTACTTGCTACCCAATATTGTGATTGGTCCAGCGATGCCAACTTGCGGGGAATTCGCCTCTTAATTTGTGTTTATTTTAAATCATTAAAGAACTTACATATATAGAGTGCAGAATACTTTTTGTAAAATTTGATTTCTCCAGTAGGATCTATAAAAATTGTAGCATCCTATCATGTCTATATACTTCCTTAAGAAGAGTTCCAGAAAGATGAGAATAAAGAACAATTGTTAAGATACTAATAAGAACACGAAAAT
>NW_016199733.1:0-2600 GCF_001687245.7 Rhagoletis zephyria | reverse complement strand
GTGTTCGCTCCTGAGGGGCATGAGCATTTAAAGCACGGACATTTGCATTCCTGCTCCTACCGTTTGCTGTTCGTGCATTATTGTTATTGTGATAGCGGTTTGCGTTAGCGGATCGATATCGTTGACTGTTATAGCTATTGAAGTTATTATTATTAGAAGAAAATGACCTGTTATTCCTATAACCAGTAAAATTGCGAGTTGGGTTAGCCCCACGATAGCCACCACGTGAATTTCTAAACGTGTTATTACCACGCGATTGGAAAGAAAGAACCTGACGCTCCTTCACCTCATTATTCTGCTCTACAATTAGTTTCGCAACTACGTCTTTGGAATCTGAAAATTTTGCTGAAGCTAAAATTGATTTTACTAAGTCTGACCTGGCGTTTANCGATAATTCTTCAACGCCTTTGGCAAATTCTGAATAATTGTTATTATTAACGTGTAACGCGGCTATCTTCCCTGCCACAACTTTCGAGTTGTCAGGTTTAATTCTATTGCGTAGAGCAGATTTAATGTCACTAACGGAATTTATTTGTGTTGGTATGGCTTCGCGGGCTTTGCCCTCTAATTTTGATTTCAAAAATGCAATTAATGTACTGGTCAAATTTTCTTCGGCTAAGTCCTCAATCAAGCTAATTTTATCTAAAAACGATTCGAGCGCTAANTTTGCCCTCTAATTTTGATTTCAAAAATGCAATTAATGTACTGGTCAAATTTTCTTCGGCTAAGTCCTTAATCAAGCTAATTTTATCTAAAAACGATTCGAGCGCTAACGGATCCCCACTATAATTTTCCCTAATAATCGAAGCACAAAGGCTTATAAAAGACTTCTTTTGCTCTGCTGTGGCCATTTCTGTAAAAACTTTGGAATAAACTGAAAAATTAGGTGAACTAGTAGCAGGTGCTGGAATTTCTAATACACTTAGCGAATCTTTTATGCTTGGAAGCGAAGCGCTTCTTTTAATAGAAAAACTTACTGAAGCTTGTGATTTTGCGTCGGAGTACTCTTCTTCGGTATCAGAGTCAACTAAATCTGTTTTGCAAATGAACTCTAGAGGCTCTAGTGGAATTTTAATCTGACAATTCAATTTAATAAAGCACTTCCTTAAAAGCTCCTCGCAAAGTGTTAACTTTACCTGTACTTCACCAAACTCACAAGTTTCGCTATGACCCTTGACGTGTAATAGAATGTTATTGTACGAACTTATAAGCGAATCTCTATACTCGTTAAGTTTTATTACATTTGTTGAAAGCGGACGATTTTGCAAAATTCGCTTTGTTATTTTTAAAAACTCTGTATAATTTTCTTTAAATTCCTCGTCAAATTTGGTCATAACACGTTAAGTTTAGTAAAATACAAGAAAAAATTACTTCAGCTAGCTGCTGTTCACCAAAATCCAAAATTCTAAATTCTAAAAAAANAAGATTATCAAATGTACTTATTGTGTTCTGTCCAAAAGTCCACAATCCGCTGAAAATTTCATGCAAAGAAGTGGGATTTCACATGCAAAAGGAGTAAGGATGTTGTTTCCTTCACTTTCCATGCAATTCAAAAGAGACTATTGTTTTGTTATTTTTGATTTGCTTTAATATAAACGTTTTTTTTTGCAAAAGTATCAAAATGTAGCTAAAAAAGTATGAAATGTAGTTATAAACCAATAACTATAAATTTTTAAATATCAAAAAGTCACATACATATGTATTAACTCAGAATGGGTCAATTACTAAGAGTCAAAAGTGAGTCACGTACTGAGTCACTCACTTGTATGTATTTATGCATAAAATGACACGCAAAATTTCAAAAAAGTATTTAAATTGTAGTAAAACTCCGAAAAGATTTTAAATTGATAACTGCATGAAAATTCAAAAAGTATTCAAAGTATACATACATACAAGGGTATAAAACTTGAAATTAGCCCTAAAAGCATCGCATTACTTATGCTTGTACATATGTTTGCTTAAAACTATGTATGTATACATTTATGTAGTAGTATTCAAGTTTCCACAAACAGAGAAAAAGTATGTATAAAGTAGAAATGTATATAATGTACATATGTGGTCGCAGTTGTCTTACTCNATGTATAAAGTAGAAATGTATATAATGTACATATGTGGTCGCAGTAGTCTTACTCGTATTCGCCTACGATCCTGTACCGCCAATAGCTGCTTCTTGCTGCCGCCTTCGCTGCTACTGCTCGCTGTCGACGCTGATGGTTTTGGTGACGCCGCTACTGCTGCTGCTTACTGAGGAGTGTCGCGCCGTGGCTTAGCGGGACTTGTGTATGGCATGATTTTCACGCCGTTATAGCGGGTTGCGTTAAAATAGCGGTTTACGTTGGTGGTACAGTAGGTGTCGCGAGGCGTGGCTTTGTTGCCGTTATGGCCTGCTTAGGGTTGGTGGTACAGCACGTTCACAAATTTATAGTCTTTTTTTCTTTAAGTAGTTTGATGCGTTTTTTCGACACCACCAACCAACACATCCGCGAAAAGCAATTCTTTTTCCTGCTCATCGCCACCACAAAATGCATTAAATTTACATTTTAAACAATTTTTTGAAAATTTTGGTACCACCGCTTTTTTTTTATTTTAATTTTTTTTTT
>NW_016199732.1:0-2600 GCF_001687245.7 Rhagoletis zephyria | reverse complement strand
CGCCAACCATTTTCAAAAATATTTTGGAGATAGATACAGTTTTTGTAACGCCTCTCTCTTTTGATACCGCATAAAAATATTTGATTTAGCTAGAAATTTAAAGAATTTAGATTTTCTAAACAGGTTGACGCTCTCTTTAAAAATATTTTTGAAATAGAGCTTTCTCAAGCTTATGTAAATCTTTAAATTTTTTNTCTGTGATACTTAATTTAACTATATAATTAACCAACGCTAATTTTTCAAACATTTTCACTATTGCAATATCTCGTTAAACTTATCTATAACTAATTGATTTTAACTTAAAAAAAGTGGCAACTCACTTCAAAAAATATCCTATATATTGATCCAGATTATACCTAACTGAGTACCAAGTTCCATTGAAACACATTAAGCCGTTTTAGCCTGAAGAGCAACAAACATACCACCCACCAACAAACTGTCTCATTTGTAATACTCGCATTAGTAAGATTTACAAAAAATAGATACAAAAACTTGTCTTTGCCGCTTTTGTTGAAATCATTCAGTCTTACAAACCTCTATGTAAGTTTGTTTCACATAATTGCTACGCCAAAGTAGATGGAAGTAATTTTCCAGTCATAGCTACTCAAAGTCAACATCTTATAATCACCTCGAGCTAGCTAAAAATTCATTTTCTTTTAAGCGCCTTTGGATGTTCTCACTTGAACCTTATCTGCCGCTTACGCCCTTTTGCCGTAAATTGTGCACGCTAGCAACATTGGTACGTCTAACCTTTGACAGACATGCTCTTAGCATTGACTAGGAGCCGTAATGCCATTAAATTCTGAGGTTTACCTATTCACACGACAGACAAAGCCAAAGGCTATTATTTAGGTGTATGCTGTTCAGTCTGCCTTTACTTAGATGTCTTTGTTTGTATGTACTATGTGTAAGTATCTACATGTAAGCACTCACTTTCTATCATTTGCGCATTTATGACACTTGTAACAGTCGGCTATTAGAATTATGTTTATACAGCCATAAGCTTTCAATGGAGCACTTTGTTCTTCTAGCAAGCGCACCAGTGCGTATACGTAACTTTGAATTGGTAAGACGGGAAATGAGGCCTTCTAATTATGTACATATGGACATTAGATTGGTCCAAAAACAGTAAAGTCGGAATTTCAATGCCGCCACCCCCTAGGATTGTTCTATACCGGAAAAAAAAATATATATACTTTTTTTTTTTATTATGAAATCAAAAAATATTTAAGGAGCGTTATTCCTCAATTATTACTTTATTTAATGTTTAGAAACTGTTTTTGATTAACAGATATGTTTTTCTGCTCCTGGGCCACACTAGAAAAGTGAAACTTACGTTACATATCTATTTTGTCTCATAATCGATATACATACATATCGATAACAAACTCGATGAAAAATTCGATAAAAATCGATAATAATATTGCTAGCAAAATCAATAAAAATATCGATAAAAAAAATCGCTAAAAATGTCTATAACAAAATCGTTAAAATATCGGTAATAAAATCTATAAATAATCGATAACCATATCACAAACAAAACAAATCAAATAACAAATTCGGAAAAAATTTCGATATCAAATCGATAATAATGTTCGTAGCAAAATCGATTAGAAACTCGATAAAAATATCGGTAACAAAATCGATAAATAATCGATAGCAATATCGATAACAAACTCTATGAATAATAGATAAAAAAATCAATAAAATTTCCGATTGCTATATCGATTAGAAAATCGATAAAAATATTGATAACAAAATCTATAAAAATATCGATAACAAACCAATAAAAATATCTATAACGAAATCGTTAAAACTATCGATTACAAAACATCGATAACAAATTCGATAAAAATGTCGATAGGTTTCGAGAATCCCGAAAACCACTAAAATCCCAAAATAGTTCTCAGATTGAGTCTCTGCGTCTCTATCTACTTGTATATCCTTTTCTCTAAAATTACTCTTTTTTTTATATTTATTTATATACCCGAGCGCACTTGTGCACAAGGGTATTATAACTTTGTTGACATAACGGATAAGTAACAAATGTAAAGATCATTAGTTAAGTGTCCGTTAGAGCTAATTTAACAAATGTTTCTGAGTGCGGTTGTAAGACCGTATAGAACAAATAGTAAGTTATGCCGACAATCTTTGCGGCGGCGGCGTGGTCAACTTCAAAAATAATCGGCGGTGGCGGCGACGCCGGCGCTACTGCCCATAAGGTAGATTCCAAAGACCCATGAGACTACTAAATAATCTTATAATGTCATCTCGTCAGCTTTGCACATTCGTCGTGCCAATTCAGATTATAATTCTATTTAGTTCGTTCTTGAATTAATTTTGAATTTAAATATTGTTACTCCCTACTTGAATTAAAATGTTGAGTGCATGGCGCTGTTGGATGGGCGAGCGGAATAAGATCTGAGATATACATAGATACATATATGGTTCCGTATGTTCTCAACAGATCCGTATGTACTATTTAAATTTAAACAAATAAAAAAATTTTAAAAGTTAAGTTATTGAAGTAATTTATGCCGCTATTAATAAATTTTTCTAATAACGGGTGATTTTTTTGAGGTTAGGATTTTCATGCATTA
>NW_016199731.1:0-2600 GCF_001687245.7 Rhagoletis zephyria | reverse complement strand
GCATCAGCATCTACTAGTACAAATACTAGTAGCATCATACCAGTTGATGTGATAGTCTGCGCAGGGAAATTTTTTAATTTTATTTTATTTTTCTGTAATTAATTTCTTTATTTGCAGTTTTTATTGTAATTTCTAAATTTAATTGAAAAAAAAATATATTTTTTTAATTTCTTTTTTTTTCATGGCACAAGCATTTCGACGGCTGAGTGGAAGATCGACCTATCTCGGCTGCCAGTTCGAAAACGCCCTATCTCAGAAAATTTTTCAACAACGATCTATCTAATAAAACTTTTCAAGAACGCCCTACTTCAGAATTTTATTGAAAAACGCCCTATCTCAGAAAACTTTTCAAGAACGCCCTATCTCAGCTGCCGATTCCAAAACGCCCTATTTCAGCTTATTTTCAATGTATTTTCGTTCGAGATAGGGCGTTTTTGAACCGAATTCTCAGATAGGGCGTTATTCAACCAAATTCTGAGATGGGGTGTTTTTCAAAAAAATTCTGATGTTTTTTCTGGCAATTCAAAAGCAGATGTCGCTGAACGCTTAAGTTCTTCGAAATGGTCGGACTGGTAGGCGCATACTAGCTAATGAACTTGTATTTTTTCTAACAGGTTTGGCTTTTCACTGCAGGGTTGCCACTACGCACGCACACTCTATCTACGCCCATCAATGACAGCACTCTTAAATGACGCTTTTTACTCGTATTTGCCAAATCCTACCACAAAATATTTCCACTACAACTAACACGTATCCTGTGTAAGTTGGTGCTTACAAATAGTAGCAACAAAAATGCTACAAAAAGGGATAAAAACCATACACATGCATATGCACTAATGTACATACATACATGCATTCATATTTATGCACTGGCAAATAAACAAATTTTTGTAAACACATCAACCAAAGTAGAGAAAAATTAAAAGTTTTTTTTATTGAAATGACAACAGAATTTGTGAGTGCACGCGTATAGCCTACAAACAAATTTTGGAAGCAAATGGGCAATAGTTGTGCGGTTTTTTATTATTATAAATTTCCAAATAAATAAGGCCTGTCCCTAAGAATATACAATGTCTCCAGGGAATCATATAAGGGCAGCTATCAGAAAAATTTTCTGAAGTTGTGGAATATTTAGAAAAGTTGTAAATTTAGGAACATTTTTTCGCAAGAAAATCTGCATATAAATTGTCTGCTGCTATAACAAGGCGGATGTTCATCTTTACTTTATTGACAATTGCTAAACATTCAGCGTTGATGAAACCTACAGCACACATTTTGCAAAGGAAGATAATAACTAATCGCATCTAATATTAAAAAAAAATATTTTGGAATGATCGCAAGAATGCAGAGAGAGTCACTACGGAGTACAGCCGATCTGGGAGTAGAAATTTCTCCACCACGTTGGCAAGTAAAAAAAAAAAGATAATACAGAAGTAACCCCCATCGGTCAATGAAAATGAGTACCGATCTATAATGAAACCGTATCTGGATTCGCTATCGGCATCTTTACAACTTCGCTGTCTAGATTGCACCAATTGTACTCGATTAAAGCTCTATCCAGAATTGCAGCGAACGAAGGTAAAGCAAAACTCAAAAAGGCATATGGAATGGTCCATAACTGCGGCGGAAGCGTTTTTATCACCGACGTTTTTCGGTAGATTTAGATTTGTTTATATTTTTACCGCGCTGCGGCGATGGCAGAATGTTGCTTGAGTGTTGATTGTAGTAACTTTAATTATTTTCACAAGTTTGCCAATGTTTTCATCCATTTTTTTTCCAGAAATACATACATACATGCACGTACCGAAAAACTATTTAATTTTAATGAACATTTTCAAATAAAAATTACAACTGACGGAAGCCGTCGGCGGCCGCAATTGTGTTTACTCTGACGGATTTCACTGCGGCAAATGGTCAGCTGTTCACTTACCGCCAACCGATTTACCGTCGTCCGCTGTAATTGTGGACAGAACTTAAATCACTAATTTTATATGCAAAGTGTTCAGTAAGTAGGAAGGCGTTTGATGACTAGTTATTTGCGTAAATAAACCGATGGTTACTACAGTGTTTCACAACGGTCTTTTTGGAATTTAAAGAGCACAATATTCTGTCCAACTTTAATTAATTCCGGTTGGTTGGTTGCGTGTAAATTGGCAAATGCAACGGAAATGATGCACACCGAAATGGCTACGGCGGAAATTGTTGCAACGGAAACAAGTGCTTCTTAATAAGATTTAGATTAAGACCAATTAAAAGAATGGAAGTAAAGGTACGTACATAGACGAAGAAAAGGATAAAGGCAACGGTAAAAAGAAAAACCAAAATAAAGATGCCAAAGATAAAAGCAACAATGAAGATCAAGTTAAATTTAAACATTTAAAGCAAAGATAAGGGGGTAAAAATATCGTCGATTAGCTGAGGAAAAAATTATTTTCGGTACCCTGTCTCAGTGCTGGCCTACTTCACAAATTTAATTGTCAATAATTCTAGTAGAAGCTTATATTTAATAAAAGAAATAGGTATCCTAAGATAAGAAGCACAAGTAAATCTTCTCAAAAATTAGCATCAATATTTTTAAACGTATTAAAATGAAAACCCTT
>NW_016199729.1:0-2600 GCF_001687245.7 Rhagoletis zephyria | reverse complement strand
TTTATTCAAAGCAAAATTAAGAATGTAAGTAACAGATAACACTTTAAAACACCAGAGTACCTGTTTTTAACAATAAGGTTGTTCACACTTGCTTGGCTATGAGGTTTTCTGGTTAAAAATTTGTATTCTGTAGTATATTTTGTTGTTGTAAACTGAATTAAAAATATATGTAACTAGATAACCAGGAAAGTGTGAATAACCTTAGTATTTTGGTATATAAATAAAATATAGTTCATAAAAAAATAAAAGTGTTATTCATTTTAACATGCGGTTACACAGAAGCCAATAATTTTTTTTTTTTAATGACATTTTTGAATAGATTTCATTATTGATCATTTCCATTTTCATATCTATATTTTTCATTTTAAAATTACTTTTAATTTGAAGTTCACTTTCAAAAATTTTAATTAGAAACCGGTTTCTCTCTTTGCGCCAGGAAATAAACTTTATACTTAAGATCCTCTGAGTTTCTTCGTTTGAGTGTGGTATTGAAAAAAAAACAAAATTACATATTTTTTCAAAACTGTTGAAAAGTATCACTATCAATTGAGAAATATAAAGTCTACTTTTCCGTGTGAACATCCAGAAATATTGGAACTTTTATTTGCTTTTAGGAAAAAAAACTTCAGAAATAAAAATGCAAGGTGGGACTGGAACTAAAAGAGGGCAAATCACTTTCGTGAGGCTCTACCAATTTTTGTTTCTGCTTTGAGGACAGACAAACCATTCAAGTGTTGCTGCAATGAATTTTTTATTTATGAATACATCAGACAATGTTGGTGTGGACTCGTACGTATTTTCAGCAATGGTAGTCAATTTGCTATGCATAATAAAAATAATACATTGGCGCTTATACATATATTAGTGTTTGGCCGAGTTTCCCCTCCGACTTGTGGCGTGCGCCCTGATATTGTCACACAAAGCGGGGGGACCTACAGTTTTACGCCGACTCCGAACGGCGATTGTATTTTTATGAGAAGCTGTTTTTCATGGCAGAAATACACTCGGAGGTTTGCCATTGCCCACCGAGGGACGGCCGTTGTTAAGAAGAAACCTTTTTCTATATTTTTTGCGATGTTGCTTTGACCAGGGCTTGAACCCAGGTGCTGATGAGTGAAAGCGCGCACTGCTTACACCAGAGCGGCCGACTATACATAGTTCATTATTTTAATCATAAAAGTAGTAATACTGATATAGCCAAGACTTCGCTATTAATTCTGGTTGCGTGGAATACGCACAATTAGAATGATAATAGGCACAAAACTTTTTTAATTGTTTTGATTTTAACGCCAATTTCCCTATTTTTATATTCAACATTTTTTTTTTAGCTTGAGGCCGTTTTTAATGAAAGTTTTTGCGGAAAAAAACATCAATTAACATTTTGGTAGAAATTATTATACAAAACAACAACCACATGATCAAGTTTAAAGAGCACTGGAATAGCTGCGCTTGATTGTAGTTAGCTTGACAAATGAAAAAGTGGAGAAAGCAACAACAGTTTACTCGGCGAACTTAGCTCCGTGGGTAGACTCCTGGCTATAGCGACTGGAGTCGTTGGATCGAATCCCAGTTGAAGAAGTCTGATGAGGAGATGTGGTGATCTCCGAAATAGCTATAACTACTACCAAAATGTAAATTGAAGTTTTTTTCCGCGAAAATTTTCATTAAANAGCTTGACAAATGAAAAAGTGGAGAAAGCAACAACAGTTTACTCGGCGAACTTAGCTCCGTGGGTAGACTCCTGGCTATAGCGACTGGAGTCGTTGGATCGAATCCCAGTTGAAGAAGTCTGATGAGGAGATGTGGTGATCTCCGAAATAGCTATAACTACTACCAAAATGTAAATTGAAGTTTTTTTCCGCGAAAATTTTCATTAAAAATTGAGGCCGTTCAATAAAATTGTTGAATGTAAATATTTATGTGAGAAGGTCTTTGATAATATTTTCAAGCTCCTAACATTTTTAACACGCATAAAAATTGTCAAGAGGTCTGGTAAGTGTAAGTTGTAAGTGAAATCGTCGTGTCAACAGCCAAAAATTAGTTTCCGCAATTTCACCTTAGGAAAATAAAAATAAATTTTCGAAACTCCTCAATTTTACAGACTTCTCTAAATGCCTTGCATTTTCACTTGTGACTGCACTTCTACTTTTATTTATTGTCTTTTTGGTTGTAACTGGTTAAAAATTCTCCAAATAATGCCTAATAATGTAGATTATGCCTGGCATGGTCACAGTCCTTGGTCAAATATAAACCTAAATAGGTCGTTAACGACTTATACAAACATACACATGAGCAAAGTATTAAGAAAATACAATAAATGAACAAAAATAAATTTTAGTTTAATATTTTATTATAACGTTTTTTAAATTGAATTAAACGTTAAGTTTTTAAGAAAACTTATATTACACTCATATTTTAATTTGCAGATAAAGCCATGGCTATGGGCATAATACAGTCCGCTATTGGTCTATTTGGTAATGTTCCTTGTCCGATTATTTATGGCGCCGTTGTCGATTCGGCGTGCCTCATCTGGAAATCAGTGTGTGGCAAACATGGAGCCTGTTCACTATACGATGCAGACTCATTTAGGCATTACTTTC
>NW_016199728.1:0-2600 GCF_001687245.7 Rhagoletis zephyria | reverse complement strand
ATCGACAAATTTCTATTCTACTGCCAGTCGACACTCGCAATAGGGGCCCAATTCTTGTTAAAAATTCTGGGTTCAGCAAAAAGGTTTAGTGCATATTAACATATAATGAATCCGTTAGCGCAAAAGATAAAGTCAAATATCATTTCTCGCAGTCCTTTAGCTTATCGCTAATCTTAAAGTTATCTTTTTTCTATAAAATTTTAATTGTTCTCTTGATAATTGCACTTTCCTATAGTTAAAAGATGTTAAAAGAACAGTATTGATATTGCTGGCCTGCATTAAGGTCGCTGCTTCCCAATATTCTAATATTTTTTTAATATTAGCTATAGTTTACGAATTTTTGCAAATTTTAGAACAATTTCCGTAGCTCTAATAGAAAAGCCATTATATTCCATCATCGTGGAAAAATTTTGTTTATGCAAATGAGTATGGAAACACTGAACAGCAGCAACTTCTAGACACTCATTACTTTACTTATGTTTTTGCATACAGTACACAAATTGCAAATATAGGAAGATGGCAAACATTTTTTCTTTTTAAATAATTTTTTATTATCTGAGCGATTTTCATCATATTATTATAACTAGTGTTTGCCCAGCGGTTAAAATTCAACCGCTAAAATTAAGGAAAGTTTATGTGAGTTGAGTNACTAGTGTTTGCCCAGCGGTTAAAATTCAACCGCTAAAATTAAGGAAAGTTTATGTGAGTTGAGTTGAGCTAAAATAACATTAGTTGGAATGGGTTAAGTGGAGGGGAGATTAGCTTAGTACTAAGCATAACATAACATACCATAACATAAGATTAAATAACATAACATATGTAGCAAAACACACCACAACATAACATCGCACATTCTTCAGTTGTATTTCCTTTTTATACCCATCACTTTCTTCCTCTCTATCTTTGTCTCTTTCGCTTTTAATATTTATCATTATATTTATCTTCACCTTCATGTTCATGTTCATGTTCAAGTTCATGTTCATGTTCATCTTCGTCTTCGTCTTCATCTTCATCTTCATCTTCATGTTCATGTTCATGTTCATGTTCATGTTCATGTTCATGTTCATGTTCATGCTCATGTTCATGTTCATGTTCATGTTCATCTTCATCTTCATCTTCATCTTGATCTTCATCTTCATCTCCATCTTCATCTTCATCTTCATCTTCATGAATCTTAATCTTATCGGAAGTTTATCAATTTATACGAACGTCGCTATTATTTTATATTTCATTATATAAGATTAAAAATCTTGTTTATTTTGGTTCACTCTATGCCAAATGATGTTGTCATTGATGCCACATCAAGTGATATCATGTCATGGGGTGAATCTCCCTCGTCTTGGTCTTCATCTTCTCTTCATCTTTAATTTTTCCTTTATCCTGATCTAAGTCTTTATATTTACGTTTTTTTACTTTTATTTTAATTTCTGTATTTATACCTTTCTTCTTCTCCACACTCAACTTTATCTTCTTCCTTGTTTGAGTTTAATCTATTCATGTACATACATACATACATCATATTCCTAAACTGCTGCTTAGGACGTTTCTGTAATTTAGTATCAATATTAAAGCATACATTTAGGAGGCATTTCCGCCCCAACCATGTACATGTATGGCATTGGGATTGGTCTGACTTTTGAATTGATTTTTTCGCTCTATTTTGAACTAATTTGAAATTTTTAAAATTGCCGGCACACCAGCATCAAAATACCTTTCTAATGATATATAATTGTTTATACCTTAGAAGCATAGTTTAGCCGTAAATGGGGTATAAAGGAAACATGATTGCCTATTTATATAATTGATAAATCCGTAACAGTTCGTATCGCCTTCAATTTGGTTATTATTACGAACCGATCGAGTAACATTTACCAAAGTTATATCGAAAAACTTAAGTGGATCTCTAGTTTTTTTCTAAAAAATGTCTCTTCAATTGTATAAACAACTTTAAAATAAAAGAACCGGAATACAGAAAAATGTGCCAGGAAGTGACTTTTTTCATTCAAGCTGAATGCAAAGCAATGTCATCCAATTGTAGAGTCCTCAAAAGGATTTCCCAGGATATGTTAAAGACTATTGCATTTACCAACAGTCACTTTTTCAAATAATGGAATTAACTAAAAAATTTATGTATATGATGCTTTCCTTTCCAGACAACCGGTCAGGTACGAGCATGATTTTTAATTTCGACCAAACTCAAATACATTTTTTGTTGGTCCAAATAATGAGACAGGTATTTTTTCTTTTGGCTCGGAAAAATTTTTCGGCCGAATTAAACGCGATTTTGTTTTTCAGGCAAAAATCGATTATTCGAATTGACAGTGAGAATTTTTTTTAAAATGCCTATAACTTTGTCAAAATTTAATAGATTCCAACAATGTTTTTACTCAAATGTCAGTAATTTTGTCACTTCAAGATAGAATGATATAATTATTGATTATCATTATTTAAAATTTTTTATTTAACAATAAACAAAAAGTGCAAATTTTTTTTTAAATTTAATTTCTCTAAAAGTGTATTTTTTTTTCTCCCAAACTTTTTTACCGGGAAGGGGACACTTTGAACTACAATCAACCCAAATCTCTAATAGCGAAGATTTT
>NW_016199727.1:0-2600 GCF_001687245.7 Rhagoletis zephyria | reverse complement strand
ACGGCGGTCGGTACAATGCCAGCGGCATGCCCGAACTCTTCACTCATCGCATCTCACCGCAGGCCTACTGGGACCTCTGTGATATCATCTACACCACCGGAATTGCAATTATGTTAGTCACCTTCGCCACGCTCACCTTTCACCCTCAGGTGCCCCACCGTAAGCTGATGTGGGCAGTGCAGGGAAGAAAGGCGGAACAGACGAGGATCTACTGCAATGGAAAATGTAAGATTAAAGTTTTATAAAAAACATTTTTTTACAAAAGCTTTAATTTTTGTTTATAAACTTTAGTTTGGCAGCAACGAGAGTCGGATCAGATCTTGAAGTTTCGCAAGCAAACTCGGACCGTTTTTTTCGTGCTGATGGTTATTCTTTTCGTTCAAGCGACCAGTTACTTTAATTTACAGCATCTCCTCAAGGGTGACCTGCTCACAGCCCGGAATATTATTTTCACTATTTTTATGCCGTTTTTTAGTTTTTACTCTTCTTATGGTAAGTTTTTTTTATTGGAGAAAACTGACTACAAACCTAAAAATTTTTTTGCATTGAATTTTAGCCGACGCGACCATTGTTTTGTACTTCTTTTTAGTGACTCGATACTTTCGCATTCAACAGAAATTTAAAATTAACAAGTTCAACCGCTTGCTGAAAAAAGTTGAACATGTGCAAACTCAAAAGTTTGTCGGCAACATCGAAGTTAGAAGGGCAAAGGTGTGGCGACAGTTTGCAGCCCTTAACTACGAGGTCCTCGCCTTGTACCAGGACCTAAAGGTGTACAACAGCTTTTGGAGCCCCTTGTTAACCAACTACTTTGGCGGGTACATTGTGTCGATCTGCTTCATGAGCTACGCCTTTCTCTTTGGCGGCAGCGACGACTGGCGCCAGAACAGTTTCTACGTCTTCTTCACCGTCGAATTTCTGTTAATCATACTGGCGATCACCAACGAGTGCTCCCAAGTGGTGCAGCAATTTGTACGGCTACACAGTCTCAGTGTCCGCTTTGCCTATCGATACTCCAGGGTAGTGGCCAGCGGTCAAGGTCAAGGGCCACCGCCGACTCAGCTGTTGCAGGTAAATTTGTTAAAAAAAATAAATTTTGAAGTAAAAACTTATTTTGTTTGTTTTGCAGCTCAGCAAACTGATCAGCAACCACCGCGGCGCAAGAACTGGTTTTCGCCTGATGAACAACAGCGTCATTGACTCGAAGATGTTTGAATATGTGAGTTGTAAAAATTTAGATGATAACTAGAACAATACTGTGGCCAATGCGGCCAAGTCGCTTATCAGTGCCGGCGGTGAAATAGCCGAACAGACAGGGGAGACNAAAAATGTTTGAATATGTGAGTTGCAAAAATTTAGATGATAACTAGAACAATACTTGTTACTTATTTTGTTTTTTCCTGCAGTTGTTTTTCTCTTTGTCAATACTGTTTATGAAGATTTTCAAAAAGAAAAATTTTAAAGAGGCATATGTTGGGTAGTAACTTTGTAACAAAAATAGATGTTTTTAAAAAATTAAGTAATAATTAAATGTCATAAACTTAAAACTTTTAGTTGTGATAATATTGATTAAAAATGACAATAAATTAAANATCCTCAATACATAAACACTTCTACCGATTCCCGACCGCGTCTGCTTAAGGCGGACAACTTACATACTTGGCGGTGGCAAATCCACCCGCCACAAATACTTGTTACTTATTTTGTTTTTTCCTGCAGTTGTTTTTCTCTTTGTCAATACTGTTTATGAAGATTTTCAAAAAGAAAAATTTTAAAGAGGCATATGTTGGGTAGTAACTTTGTAACAAAAATAGATGTTTTTAAAAAATTAAGTAATAATTAAATGTCATAAACTTAAAACTTTTAGTTGTGATAATATTGATTAAAAATGACAATAAATTAAAAAGTTTTACAACGTAACTAAAAAAAGTTTTTATTTTTTATTCAATTAAGTTTAAAAATAAAAATCGTTTTTTAGTTTTAATTAACAAGGATTTCATTTTAAAATAAAAAATCACAAAAAAATTTATTTAAGTACATTTTGGGCATGACAACATAAACTTATTTTGCCATATATAAACTGGCTAACTTTTGCTACTTTTGTTTCAGTTGCAAATGTTTTGCATTAAATAAAATTTATATTTTAAAAACAATTTTAAGTATGGCTGGTCATCCTATTGATAAACTGACTACAGCCATTTGGAAGGCTGTGTATCATCTTTTTGGCAACCTCTTCGCCTACCTTTCTATATTCTACTTTGACCTTGACCCAATCAAGGACCTAGGCACCGGAAACTCAGTGGCCAATATTGGGAAACTTTACTTTAGAAATCCTCAATCTCAGCTAAAAAATTACGGCCTGTTTCCCGTTCCCTTCAACCTCTACTACCTGATCCCGCTGCTGTGCGCCCTGGCCATCGACTTGGACAGTCTTTTTCTGGTCTTTGTACAGTACGGCGGACGGTACAATGCCAGCGGCATGCCCGAACTCTTCACCCACCGCATCGCCCCACAGGCCTACTGGGACCTCTCCGATGTCATCTACAACACCGGAATTGCCATTCAAATGGTCACCTTCACCACGCTCACCTTTCACCCGC
>NW_016199726.1:0-2600 GCF_001687245.7 Rhagoletis zephyria | reverse complement strand
TGCTAAAGTAGTAAGCATTTTTTAAAGCACAATTTTATGAAAAAGAGAACTTCATAAAACTCAAAAAAAAAACATTAAAAATCATGCAACGGTGTGCGAAAATCAATAATTTCGTGCTAAAAACGCTTGCAGAATTTCAAACACATCCGAAATAAGAAAAACCGAAACAAAATTCGATAATATCGTCTGAATGAACGAAAATGACTAAAAATCAGAAAAATTACAAAGACGCCTTAAAAATGCATTGTGCAAAACGTTTAATATATAATACATATGTGCATACATACAGCAGTGCTCACAAAAATAGTAGCGCGACATATACAGCTCTATCGCCGATTCCATGTGAATAAATCGTTCCCATAATTTAACCAGCAAAATAAGAACCAATTGGGAAACATTGTTTTTGTTTTGCTTTATAATTTTTTGGAATATTTGTTCATTCTAAATTTGCAATAGGGCCCATAGACATTTTTTTAACAATATAATTTCCGTTTATTTAATTTTAATCATTTTATTTTTAATATATTAATTCTACAATAAAAACCGTGCAAATCAAAGTTTCAACTTTCTACAAAAATTATACAAATTCGACAATTATTTTTTCAGAATTTCAGTAATTTTTTTAGCTACGCAATTTTATAGCCCAAAAAATTTTAGTATAATTAAGTGCAATTTTCAAGTGGCTAAGAATTTGCTTTGATTTTTAGTACTTTTCTTTTTGCTGACGATATTTTGCATTTTCTGCCATATAAAGAAAATTTAAGTATTCTTTATATAAAGAAAATTTGAGTTATCTTTATATGGAAGAAAAGGCAGGGCCAACACCTTTTATGAAAAATATGCTCGAAAATCAACGCAAATTTTGTGCCACTTCTAACTTGCACTAAAATTGACGGGGCTACAAAACTGCATACCCGAAAATTTTTTCAAATGCTTATAAAAAAGTTTAAAATTTTTACAAAACATTGTTGTGATTTGTTGAAATTTTAAAGGTTGTAGAAAGTTTTAAAATTATATTTCTTTGCTTTTTTGTTATTGGTTGTAGGGTTAACTATATTTTTTTTAAGTTTTTGTTTTATTAGATAAAAGGAAATTAAATTGTTAAAACTTTAATACGTCGAGCTGCTATTTTCGGGAACACATATATCTACATATGCATATTGAAAAAAACTAGCTAAAAATGCAAAAACGCTTTGAAAGTTCTTAGAAGTGTTTGAAAGCTTTCAAAAGCGCTCGTAATGTATGTTAAAGCGCAGTAACTGTTTCAAAAACATAAAACAGTGGAAGCAGAATTTCAAAACCACACTAAGCTTTCAAAAATATCTATAAAGCTTTTAAAAACACTTTTAATGCATTACAGATCGTAGCAAAAGCTTCAAAACAGAGATTCAAGTACTTCAAAAATGCATTTGGAGCTTTCAGAAATCTTTTGAGTAACTGCTTAAAAATCGAACAATGTTGACTAAAACTGTAAAAAAAAAAATTACAAAAATTAAAAAAAAAACTTACTGGAACCAGAATCAACAAAAAACCACTTGAGACATATTCAAAACGAAAATCACGAAAAAAATGTCAAAAGCGCACCAAAACGGACGGTTTATAATAAATACAAGGAGTGCAAAGCATAAAAATAAAAATTTTCAAAATGCATTTGTGGCTTAGCATTAAAAGTATAAAATTAAAGAAAATGCACTTAATAGTTTATAAACGGCTTATAAACATACATACCCTACACTCCACAAAAATATATATCACCACTGAATAACTGTACAATAGTAACTATTTCACCTAAACTTTCAGCACTTAAAAGAAAAAACAGTAAAATCACATAAATACGCTTAAAAATAGTTTCGAACTTATAAAAAATCGATTGGAAACAGAAAAATTGGTTTTAGCGTCATGAAGTACACTTGAAAAAATTCAGTACAACAAAATTTAATTCCATTCATCCGAGTACCAAAACAACCCTGCTCCAAGAACCATTTACACAAGTCATCATACGCACCTGAAATTTTCATAAATCAGCAAAGGGCAATTGTTCAATGACTACAACACTTAAACCACTTTCAAATTCTGTAAAACTTTAAATGTACTTGAAAATATAAAAAAGTGCAAAGCACGTTAAGGAAAACGTATTAATTCAATTTATATGAAAAAATAAAAAATGTTTCAAATTAAGTAGTGTAAATTTGCACCAAAGCTCAGCAAACATGAAAATAATTACATCACACACAACGACACATTGAAATACAATTTTCATAAAAGAAAAACAAAGTCAATCATAAAACGCAGCAGTTTCAGTAATTTTCAAACTTCAAATTTGTGTGTAATTCGTTAAAAAACTAGTTGAAACATTAAGCAGTACACTGTGAAAAATCAGGAANAGATAATAGATTAAAATAAAAAATTAAGCAGCACTAATATTAAATTAATTAAGAACAAGAAACAAGTTGTGTAATAAAATTTAAAACTATTAAAAATTTAAGCAAATTGAAAAGGAAAGAAAAACAATTTAAAAATAATTCAAACACTAACTCTCTTAAACAAGTCAAAAAAAAAACACAATAATGTAATTCAAACAAACACTAATTCTCTACAAT
>NW_016199725.1:0-2600 GCF_001687245.7 Rhagoletis zephyria | reverse complement strand
AAACCAAACTTGACAAGGGATGACGGAAATTCGTTCCAAAATAAATAGTCTTGAAGATCCCTAAATAGTAGAAAATCTTGAAATAGTCCCAAAAATTTAAAAATTAGTTGTGTAAGTTCTCCGGAAAATCACAAAATGGCCCAGATAATCCCGAAATAGTCGCCAAAATTGCGAAAATCTAGAAGTCCCTAATAGTATTTAATTACGCCAAGAGTACTAGTATTTTTATATCCAGCATAGGGCTGAATAACTCATTGAATTTTAGCGAGTAAACTCAAACTCATTTTAATGAGTCAGCTCACTGAGGTAGTACAATTTAGCTATGACACTGTGCTGTTGTAGAGCTGGTTTGGACTGTAGAGCTGTTAACAGGAATAGAGTTGGTATGCGCTGTAGAGCTGTAGCACGGAATAACTTGAACAAATTGAAAATTTTCACAAGCATTAAATTTTCCCTTCTTTATTTTATTTCTTTACTCTGAGTACCGACTATGTGGCCATTGTTTATTGAGTTACTGAGTCATATTTATTTTAGAAGTGAGTCTGAGCGTGCGACAGCTCAATAGCTCCGCTCAGTGCTGAGTTACACATCTCCAATCGAGTATTTAGTGAAGCTTGACTTAACCAATAACAAGGGTTTAACTATGAATCCGCGTTTATAGCCGCATACATAACTCTGGAAACTAATATTGCAAGAACTACAAAAAATCCATACTCCTCTAAACCAATGTGAATTTCATTTCACAAAAAAAAAAAAAAAACAAATGCAACGCTTGTCACTGAGAATTTGGCCCTAAGTGAAAATTTAAAAGCGAACAAAGTTTTAGGAAATTCCAGGAGGTTAAACAGTTATATTTTTAAATCTGTAAACTAATGAAGTAGCTCTAATGCTCCGAAAATCCAAAATTTCCACCCTGTATGATTTAAAAAGAAAGAATGACGAACAAGTTCAACCGAGAGCAAAATTTATTGCCGTTTTTCACGAGTGCAGCATTCAGCTTGTAAATTCATTTAATGCAGCTTTTAGCGATTTGTTTTGCTTCAACTAGGCTTAGTTGGCACGTGATATGATTTTATGACTTTTTTGAAACACAAATTTATGTTCGGTTATTTAATAAACTACGCCATTGCTGCCAGCACAAGTAGAATAAATAGAAACAATAAAAATAAACGAATGGGCTCAAACCGGGATTTGAACCGGGCACCTCTCGCACCCAAAGACCCCGCAACCCCTAGAACATTGAGCAGCTACTTTAAAATGCACTTGCATTTTATTTCGATCAAGTCCTTTGCTTAATAAAAACTAGGCTATTGCAGAATTCAAGTATGCATGTTTAATATATTCGTTTGCATTTTGTTTAGCGAGAAAACTGAAATTTACTCAGTGGGATAAATGCTNTAAGAGTATCTAGTGTTTACAAACTTGTTTTCATTCGAATATCTTTCACATTGGCAAATACTATGTATGACGCACATAAATACTAATTGTATTTGACTCATTTTAGACTGTAAAATCGTTTAAAATTTATAAGATATTTTGCCTAATCAAATAAGAGGTATGAATAAACAAAAGGCTTTTCCGGCTTTCGCTTAGGAATGGTTACACCTTAAGGTGTCGATATTTCTTTCACACAAAAACTTTCATAAAGCCATTGTCGTTAATTCGTTTATAACAAGTCGAATTCATTCATTCAGGCCAATTTATATATCCATCGATTCTTATAGACACCTTTTAAATGAAAGATAAGCTCTTGCTGAGTTATTCACCAGCTTCTCATGAAATTTGTATTACGAAATTGGTTCAAAATTTATGAAATATACGATTTCTTTGAATATATCGAGCCTTAACCGCCAAAAAAAACGTAAGCGGAGATTTTTTCCAAAATTTTCTTTGTTGCAGAAATGCATTTAGATGCTCCAGAAACATTTCTGCATCAAAAAAATAAATTGAAAAAAAAATGTCGTTTACGTTTTTTTTTTGAAGTTAAGTTAAGTAGTTTTTGTAAAAATTTCATGTGTAGATCTTCTTTTTCTTATTTGGCGGTGCAACCGTTTTTTCGGTTTGGGCCGAGATCCAAAGACTTCGCCGATTTTCACGGTGTTTTGCAAGGCTCCGATAGTAGCTTATTTTAAGTGTGCACAGGCCCTTCGGCAATTGTAACCTATAGGTTCAGACTCGAAGTATCTTTTCGGCGGAACATCATCATCCGTGCGTGTACAACATGTCCTGGATTACACCTTGATGCGTTTAACTACATATCTTTATTCAATATCCTTACTCAACACTAACAGGACCATAGCTTTTGCGTAGCAATTCTATTCTCTAGAAAGCTCTAAATAGCAGGGACCGTAACCGTTATGGTTTAAATAATAATAATAAAAAATCATAACTTAATTTAATTTGTGATTTTTATTTCTTCTTTAATCGTTATTTTGGATTTTTATTTTTTCCATAATTTTTAACGTAATAATAGAGACTGCAATTTTATACCGATTGAAATCTTTTATGATCAAAAATGAAATCTAACAATTAGTTTTTAGCAAAAAAAAATCCGACTTAAAAAAATATATATATCTATATATTTCATGATTCAATGATCG
>NW_016199724.1:0-2600 GCF_001687245.7 Rhagoletis zephyria | reverse complement strand
AGGTCCTTCTGCACTTGGCCCTTCCATTGCGTTCGTGGGCGCCCTTGCTCTCGTTGTCCGCCCATGGGTGTGGAGTCGAAGGATCTTTTCACCGGCTCGTCGTCATCCATGCATACAACAAGTCCAAGCCAGCGTAATCGCTGTATTTTTATGCGCTTAACTATGTCCATGTTGTTAAAAAGCTCGTAGAGTTCGTCATTCCATCTTCTCCGAAAACAGGGCCGTAGAACTTGCGTAGAATAGTTCTCTCGAAAGTCCCCAAAGCCTTCTCATCTTTGTTCGACATCGCCCAAGTTTCTGCGCCATATAAAAGGACGGGCATGATGAGAGATTTCTAGAGCGTGATTTCCGTTCGTCGAGAGAGCGCTCTGCTTTTCAATTGCCTACCGAGCCCAAAGTAGCACCTGTTGGCAAGAGTTATTCTGCGCTTGATCTCCAGGCTGACGTTGTTCGTGGTGTTTATGCTGGATCCTAGGTAGACAAAGTCATTCACTACGTCAAAGTTATATCTGCCAACAGTGACGTGTGCCCGAAACGCGTGGACTCTTTAACCGAAATAATGCATATCACAAAAACCGAAATAAAGCATATGTATATGCACAGTTTCGGTTGAAACCGAAATAATATCTAAATGCACAGTTTCCATATGCGCAATTTCGGTGCCCCCATTTCGATCATTAAACATATTAGAGGAGTTGCATAACTTCTTCTTGTTTCACGCTTTGGCCGAGTTCAGTAAAGCACGCCAGCCGTTTCTCTTCTGTGACAACAGAAGCATATTGGAACTTGGCCAAGCAAGGGGGATCTCTGCGTTTAAATTCGCTGCAATGAGAAGTTCCATAAAAAAAGCAATTCAATTTTTATCTGGATTTTTTGAATATGTAATCTTATTATAAATCTCATGATCTTTATGTTGGAGAATAAAAGTTGTAAGAGCGTTTGACCTAAACCATTTAAAGTGACCTTTTAAACTTTGGTTTTACACCAAGATATTACAGCGTGGCGGCGAATAACTGTTACTCATGTTTTTTCGAGAAATAAAAGGGTCTTTTATAAATTTTGCGAAAAAAGTATTTTATTGTTAATTTTCCACAGATTTTACTTTAGTTGTATTAATTAGTTTTTAAATTTTAATCCCTATTTACATTTGCCAGCAGTGTAAACTTTGACAGAAAAGTTCATTTGGCACGACAGTCTTTTTCTATAAAGGACTATTTTATTGCTCAAAAAAAAACTGGGTAACAGTTAGTCGTCGCCACGCTGTACATTTTTCGGTTATGGTTTCTTATTTGTCTAATTGTTTCAGTTCTATTATTCTATTATTTTGTTATAGAACTCCTAGGATATAAAAACCATATCCATTTTACTTCAAATATATCCTTATAGTACATCGAGTTAAAGCATTTTAACTTAATTATTTAGTTTTGAAAGTATTGCAATTTGAACGTTTTTCAAAATCCCTGTTTTATGGGGAGTGGCCGCCTTTGTACATGGATTAAGTTCATGTGAGAACTGTCTATTAATGTTTAGCGAAGAAGCTTATTTTACACAATTTGAAAATTTTAGGCCTCTTTATGGCCAAGTTTTGTGTGGAATTTGCCAGCATTAGAGAAATAATACATGTACAAATGAAAATCTCTTACCATTTAAATCAAAAATATGTATATTTTAGCTAATCATGAAAAGGTTATCAGTATTAGACTTTAAGAGAAATTATGCATTTTCCTAGCTACATCTCATCGAACCATACAAGTAAAGGCACATTAACACTCGTTTATCAACATAAAAACATATGTAAATACAAAATGTACATACGAAATCCCCGTAGCGAATGTCATGCATTAGTCACTTAAGTGCCTTGTACGGCCATATTACGTCTTAAATGACTTTAAGCTCCGTTCATGACTTTTTTATATAAATGGTAATTTGGTCGTTGATGGCCTCTGCATGACTTTGCCATCAATCAACTAATTCAAAAAGTACTTCAAACAAATGCAGTTTTGCAATTTTATACTCTTTTTACTCAATCGTCCCTCTTTCTTAATTCGAATTTTCAAAAGTAAAACAAAAACGTGAATACCGTCCGTGGAGCAATGCGAAGAAATCCGCTCCAGATTCTTAAATCGCAGGGTTAAATCCAGTTCGAGGTGGTGAAAAGTTTTCAAATTAATTAAATGTAAGTTATCGTGAAATAATTTAATAAAAATATAAAATTTAAAAACTTTTTTCTCCTGGTGAGATTCAAACTCACGACCTCTTTGATGGCACTCGGCGATCTACCCTCTCAGCCATTAAAGCTGTTTGAGCAGTGTGAGCAAACACCATACTTGTTTCTTAAAGTCGTACACATGTCAAAGTGCTTGAGATTAAATGCAGAGTCGGACAATTGAGATCGCCATGTTAGAAAAATCAGTTGTTACCAAGAAAAAAAGTGACAATTTAAACCACTTGTAGATCATAAAAGAAGAAATTTTTAAACGACTTTAAAATTACTTAAATAGTTCAATTTCCGCCAGGGTACATACATATGTATATGCATACGTGTGTATGTAGATATGTATCACTCAATATTAGTCCATAAAGGTCGCCTAATGCGCATC
>NW_016199723.1:0-2601 GCF_001687245.7 Rhagoletis zephyria | reverse complement strand
TCAACCCAACTACCATGGTGGCGCACATCTCTGCCTGTGGGGGGAGGCATGCAACAACGTCGTATATTACATAATGATTGATGCTGCAACGCATTCATCAAAATAAATATGTACATACATACATTCAAATTAAAATGAATAAATCTCAGCGTTTATGTACATACATATATTCACAACGAAATCCGAGGGAGGAGCGGCAGCTGCAGTTGGATTTTAGCAGCTGGCGCCAAGCGATTGTGCGAGTAGCATTCTGGGCTGGAGGTTTTGCGCGATGGAACAAAATATTATGTTCAAAAAGGAATAACAAAAGCGAATAACGAAAATCAACTCAGACACTCGATGAAGTATAAGGTCCCTGTGGTTGGTTTAAACGCGCGAATGAGTTTATTTGCGGTTACCATAGATCGATAATTCAATTGAATATATATTTATGTACAAATTTGCATATGTATGTTGTACTTTCATGTACTTTAATTGTAATAATTGATATAATTGAGCAATTTATTAATATCAAGGCATTATTTACATACATAATATCAAGGGCTCATTAAAAAAAATGTAATTGGATTATATTTCAAATAAATATTTGAGGAAATTCACAAAAGTTGAAGCCGATTGATTATAATTATGTATTTTGAAGGATATATTCTACGCGCTAAAATAAATGTGGGTACTACCACTATTTGTTGCACATTTCAAAAAATTGCTTGGTATGCGATTTACAAAAAAAAAAATGCAAAACAAAGAATTTAGATGTAAAACTACTTACCATTATCCCGATTCACTTCGTAAACGTGTTTAGCACCGCCACTTGCTATGAGACCCTTCACAATGACGGCTAATGTGACTAAAATTACCGTTACTAATGACATCAGTTGCAAATGTAGTAAACAATTGAAGAGTAAAAGGAGAGAAAAAAAATGCAAGTATGTTAGTTTAGGCTTTAAGAAAGAGAGTGAACAGTCGCCGTTAGGACGTGAAAATACTTACCAGTTTGTATGACATCTGCGTTAATGGCCGCTTTCAGACCACCCTGTTGTGAATGAGACCAAACATATTTTATAGGTGAATTGAACTCAATTTAACTTGGTGTAAATACATAAATACATGCATATGTAGGTAGGCATATATGTAACTGTATAACTTTCACATACTCAGCCAATCATAAAAAATAACCTGAAGTCAACATACATATGTACATATAAGACCTAGGCCACTACATATAGCTTAGTCTAATGTGGTGTGCATAGGTTCATGTGTATGTCACATTAGGTCTGTGCGATGAGTGCACTAAAAGTGTATAACAGTGAAATGCAAAACTACTTTTGACATTTAGCACAAGAAACGCCTCATTGAATGCTTTTTCCTATACTACTAGGGTGCTCCAGTGCACTCAACGAAAATACCTATTGTGTAAATACCGCATTTTGGTTGTATCCTGGCATCGGTATTATCAGTAACCACTTAAATCCAGGAAGGGCTATGACTGTTAAAATTGTGTTTCTGATATTTCTAATAATTTAATCGTTTTTTTTGGATTTTAATTTCTCGATAAATTTCCGACCTTTAATATTAATTTTTATTTTTTCGATCATATTATAACCGTTTTTTCAAGATTTAATTTGGTAGAACATAAAATCGATTACAAAAACGTAGCATTCATTTTAACGGTTTAAAATGATCGAAAAAAATAGAATCCCAAAAACATTTATTTTTTATGGAAAAAATTTAAAAGTACAAAATAACGATTTTGCAATCAACTTTAGTTTTAAAAGAAGTCTTTATATTAACCTTTATCCTCGCTCTCTGCTTAAATCTAGCAATAGTCTTTTATTCAATGTTGTTGTAATTGTTTTTTCTTAATTAGCAAAATAAAAATTTTTTTCTCCATTTCTGTTAAAATAATAGACCAAAGAGAGCAGTTTTATTAACACATCCGCCATCCCGGGTGGCCCAATCAGAATTATATAGACTTGGAATTCTACAGGTTACTGCATAAAGAGACCAGCCAGCACAGCTGGATTCATAGGACTGGCGTGCTCAATTTTTTTCTCCTTTTGGATGGAATGTCCACAAAATTCAGGCGATCTGGTTTAGCTAAGTACGACGGACTAAAAACTGCACAAATTAAGCTAATAGGCGAGAATAAAAAAAAAAATGTTTGACTAAAAATTGAACTCGAGAAAAAAAAAAATACTTAAACATAAATAAATACGCATTTAAAATTTATTTAAAATGAGTTTTCATGGCCCACAGCGCTTAATTAAAAGCAATTTCCTTGTGGCAATAACTGACGACATATCGCCAAATGGACGCATGCAACAGCTTGCTTTTTAGCATAAATATGTACCCTGCAGAGAAACCCCGAGCCAAATTTTTAGTTCCCTTACTAGATCTTTATCACCAAAAAAGAACCAGTCCGATAGTAACTAAAGAGTTCCACACCAGTTCCAAAGTTGCGAAATGTGGTACTTTTAAAAACAATTTTATTTTATTTTTTGCTTGCCAAGCCCAATTTTTCTAAAAAAATTTTATTTTATTATTTACTTTACATATATATTTATTTGGCGTTTTTTTCGTTCAACTACGCTTTTCTTCTGC
>NW_016199722.1:0-2601 GCF_001687245.7 Rhagoletis zephyria | reverse complement strand
GCTATTTTCATGAAACTTGTTTTAGTAGGATTTGAAGTAATTATAGTTGTTGTTTCGAACCAAATCGGACCATAATCCGGTTTTTGAAAATATCCACCTAGCAAGACCATTTTATTTAGATATATGCCTTTAATTTTTTTTTGTCGCGGTAGACCTTACGATGGAAACACCCATATGAGAAAAAACAAATTTTCGTAAAAATGATAGGTATAGAATTCTTCAAAATGAACTTCGTTTCTCTTCAAGAGACTGCTAATGCCCAATTGTTTATTATAACATTTTTCGATACGTTTATGGGTCCCCCTTTCCATTCTTTGAGTTTTTAGGAGTTTTATAAACAATAGTTAACAATAGAAACTGCTTAAATAAGCAATTGGGTATTGTTATCGGATTCTATAACAATCTAGGAAAAATTGTTCTTTTCCCATAAGCATTAAAATTCCGACTTTTCTTTTTTTTGGACTACCATAATATACATATATATTTACCCTGCAGGGAGTGACGTTAGCTTATACCTAACTTTAGTCTGTTTACGCGAACACTATACATTTTGTTCGAAAAAAGCTAACTTTTGTGGAGCGCAAAAACGTCGGAACTTGATACCTCTGCATCACATGCCAACTAACTTGTAACTAACTACTTTTAGACATAAAATATCAATAAAACCCATTTTGTTAGTTTTTTATTTGTTTTTGTTTTTTATACATATTTATTCATTTAATTTATATTGAACATCGCATATTTGTTTATTAGTTTACATATTCTGCAGTAGGTGGTCCTATATTGGTATTCCGTCAGACATAGCATCAAAATGATAATACAAAATTTCGAACTTCATTTCATTTGTCCTGAATTCGAAAAAGAATTTGTGATGTGCAAAAAAAATGTATTCAAAGTAGTTTTTATGTGAGGATTTTTCAATAGAAACTTGTAAAGAAAACAAACTTCCGATTGTGTCTGCATAACTTCTGCACGACTTTACAACTAACTTTAAGTCGGTTTTGTCATAGCTAATAGAAAGTGAGGTATTTATCGAAATACCGCCAAAAAGCTAACTAAAATTGAGTTTTTTACAATTGATAATTTTTCTGCAGGATGTGTGTATATATATATACGTACAAAAATATATAAAGCCATTCATATAATTTTTCATATTCAAATATGTATACTTACAATCTGAATGCTATGTGGACCTCTATGTGCGCTAAATTATCGTATGTGACATTTATTAGAAATTGATTTTATGATGCAAAGTTTTTCCACATACCACAGTGATCAGCTGGTAAAATCTTACTGTATATTTTATAGAATGTTACAGTGCATTCTTTTCTCTGGGGCCAAATTATCGTATGCGTCGTACAAAAATATTTTGTACATAGCAGTTGTGTTTACTATTTCTGTTTTAAATTAGAAGCAAAATGTAAAGCGGTTTGCGCGCCCTATGTAAGGCTTTCATACCATGCCTCTATTCGCTGTACCGTTACTCACAATTATTCGCAATGCCCGCATTAACCCATCGGAATGCGACTACATTAACATTACATTAAAAACTGAAAGTCATTTGCAGATTTTTTACCACCGAACAAAATCAAACCAAATTTAAATAAACTATAGACAGCTTCATTTGAAAAAATATCAAAACCGATTGAACTCATCTATGGGCATTCTGAGAACTCCACTGTACCCATATATTTACCCAAGTACTTTGGTATTTACCCAAATTGTGGGTATAAATCATAACTAAGAAAATTTAAAGTAAACTCAAAAACCGAACTTTGTTTTTAATTACAAATTATATAAAACATGAATTTAGACATAATTACTCTCGCTATCAGAATCCGAAAAAAATTCATAATCAGTAAAGTGCACGATTCCTGTTGAAGTTGAAGGAATGTCATCTTCAGCAACTTCTTGTGAACTACGAAGATCATGAGTTGAGAGCGTGCTTTCTGCTGAACGTGATAAACTATTTTTATAAAACGAATTTCAGTTGCATAATATATATGATACTTTCCTGCTTTTTCAGTTGACAATCGGTTCCTTTTTTTTGAGTGAATGAAGCTGTGCGTGCTAAATGACCACAAATTCCTTTCCACCATATTTCTGGAGATGTCTCAGATAAAGTTAATTGGCAAAATCTGGCATTACGTTAATATTCCGACATTTAATGGTCTAAATAAATACTTTTTTGTAAATCATATTTTATCAGGGTACTTAGCCAGGATATCGATCTCTTTCCTTTGGAAATAAAATACGACTTGTCAGTTTACTGAAGTAATTATATTAATTAATATTATTATTAATTTTTAATTAATATTAAAAAAGCCTTATAATTAAACGGAATGTATTCAATGAGGAGAACGATTTGCACACGATGTTTACTCGATAGGATCACACGAACGACTCTTTATTTTCTCGCTCGTCTCTTGCGTTGCCTCATACTCAGGGGTACATATTTCAGGCAGGGCTGCCATGTCGGCTGAAATTCGGCTTTTCCTGACACCAAATCGTCCGCGATTTGATTCGGGTCATCGTCGTTATTAGAGTCGTCTAGCTCGGCCGCATTACGGCATCACTGCTTAATCTTGTCGATGCTGAATA
>NW_016199721.1:0-2601 GCF_001687245.7 Rhagoletis zephyria | reverse complement strand
CTTTCAGCAGTCAAGATCATCATCGAGTTGATACATTCACTGCTGCTGCGGCTGCTAGATGTTGTCGACAGGCTCCTTACCAGTGGTACCACATTTTTTGTGCTTGCGTTTCCGGTTATCGTATTTCACCGTTTTTTCCTACCACAAAGCTCTAATCTAACTTTTTTTTGTTTTTTCAGGTGACTACTCACTGGAGATCTCGAATGTGGCGCTAGAGGATGACGCCGTCTTCCAGTGCCAGGTGGGCGCCCTGGACAGCGTTCATGGGATTCGTTCGAGGAGCGCCTCCTTCACCGTTCAGGTGCCACCGGAAGCGCCCGTTATCGTGGTCACCCATGCACATTCTCATGCCCAGGTGGTCCAGTCCAGCAGTGGAGCNACAAGGAAATGTTTCAAGCAATGGTGAAATGCTCGTTTCAGCAGGATCAGGAGCATCTTTAACATCTTCCTCGAATCCCTCAAACCTTGACCACCACCTGCGAACCACCGCCGGAATGACCATTGAGCTGACCTGTGAGGCCCACGGTGGCCGCCCTCCAGCTGAAGTAAGTAGAAAATGCACTTTTTTATGTTTTTGTTTTCAAAATTGTGCAGACTTTGTAGATGTCTGCAGAACAAAGTGTTTTTTGTTTTTTGTTTTTGCAGACAAAGTTTTAGACAAAACTCGCTGAGGAAAATTAATTGCCCTTGTTCTGCTACTTGCTTGATTTATTAACCCTTCTGCTTCTACTTCTTTTTTTCCGTTGCTAAAAACTTTACTGACGCAAGTTTTGCTTTAGTTCAGTTTTTCCCACTACTCCATCACTGCCGTTTTTTATTTTTTTTTATTTTTATTTTGGTGTACTTTTGGTGCATTTGCAATATCAATCGAACAGGAAACAGAAAACAGTTGCTTGTAGATTTTTTATTTTAACAGAACTTTGTAGTGGCAGACTTTTCAGACGTCTGAATTTCAATTTGTAACGTTTTCAGACTTGAAAAAAGGTTGCTTCATTTGCTCAAAAAAACTTTGATCATAGCCAGTGGTGTCGTATTCAAAGTTTGTGTTTTATATTTTCCCCCTCTTTTTCTTCTTTATTTAGTTTTTCAATCAATTAGTTGCTCTTGGCGCTTTTTTCTGTTTTGTTCTGTTTGCCAAACAATTTGGATTATCACTACAGAGCAGACAAATGTTGTTGTTTCACTAGTTCACAAGAGCGCCGCCGTTTTGTACCGCCATTTTGTTGACACAAGTTTGCTTGCTCTTCTCATTGTGCCGATTGCTCACTCCAGTTCAATTCAATTCAATTCAGTTCAATTGGCTAGTTTGCTCGATACTGCTAACTTTAGCTGGGGTGCTCAACTGAGTGGGCTTTTAAAAGTGTCGCTNATTCAATTCAATTCAGTTCAATTGGCTAGTTTGCTCGATACTGCTAACTTTAGCTGGGGTGCTCAACTGAGTGGGCTTTTAAAAGTGTCGCTATTTTTAGTGCAATGTTGTCTTTGCGCTGAACTTTGCTCCTTTTTGTTGTTTGTGATCGTTTGGGGCAGAATGCTCCTTCTCGGCAACAGTACTCTTTTCCTTTTTCACTGCACTGAAGAATGAGTCGATTGTTCCTACTTCTTTTCCGTCGATGACACTTCAATGCCAATAGTGTTGATTGCTTGATTGAGAAAAAGAGGAGGAAAGAGCAGATTGGTTGACATTTCCAGAGGCGGCACAGTTTTGTCAACATTATCTTTCAGAGTGCTGCTGCACTCTGAAACAGATGACTGAAACATTAGCTTTATCCAGACTTTGCAGAGACAATTCAGCCCCACAAACACCAATTCTACCTGCCTCCCTTTTGGGTCAATCCCCACCTCTTTGGGTCACCGTTTTTCCCCTCTTTTGCAGACAATCGTTGCCAATTTTAAGTGGCAATTGATTGCAGCGAGAAGTGACAGTGAGAGGTGGTGACACAGCAGGTCACAGCAGTTTCCTTAATAATTTATTGACGCAATCTAATTCTGGAAGGTACTACACAACAGCTCATTCTGCTGTTAAATCGATTTAAATTTTTAATTTTCAATTGTAGTGCACAGTTGTAATCAGGCCTTATTTTTTCGGGCAGAAACCTTTTCTCCAAATGTTAACCTCGTATTTAAATGACTGTCTGTGTTATGTTGAAAGTGAGGCGTTGAAATAAAATGAAATGACAAAAAATGAAGTGCACGGTTGACGGTGTGTAATGACTTTCGGTTAATATTTAATCTTTACGATTATTGCCTCCGAGACTGAGAATACTGTACCGGTTACTGACTGAAGTGTGTGTGTACGATAGTGTGTACGACTGTCATTTTTTGTGCTTGACAATGTGCTTAGAGCAGTGTTGATTACTCCTCTCAGCTCAACTTGAATTTTGCCGACAGACTTTTTAATTTTGACAATGAGAATCATTACCCGTTGATGGCACGAGTTGATGAAAGGGATTTTTGTTGTTATTATTAATTTTTTAAATAATTGACAACTTGTACTCAAAGTTACATTACAAGGGTAGTTGTACTGTTTTCAATTTGGTAAGACATTTAGCTTTGGAATGACTTTGAGTAAATTACATTTGACTAGAAATGATATTGAAA
>NW_016199720.1:0-2601 GCF_001687245.7 Rhagoletis zephyria | reverse complement strand
AATGACTCTGTATAAACCAAGTTTCATGCCATATCCTTTCACAGGAACTCAGAGAGAGTCAAGCGGTGTTTGAGCTAAAATTATGACTTTCTAAGCAGTAGTAGGACTATTGTACCAAACGTCTACGATGGTCGCACATGTATGTGGATTTGTTAAAATAGTAAAAAAATCCCTAACAAAGAATACCATGTTCATGTGCTAAGGCCACAAAGCAGAATGAAGTGAAAAAAATTACTAACACAAGTTGAAATGACTGACCGACAGCTAGTACGAGTTGTTTCACTAACCGGCTTTTTTCCTCTGACCTTTCCGATGCTGGCATGAGTTGTGCGCAGCAANTAGTGGCAACACTTGTGACCCACTCATTTTAGCTTGTAAACAAACCACTTTGTACGCTGTTAACTGAACGAAATGGAAAATAGCAGAAACAACAGCAAAATAGTTAAAATTTTTGTGTAAAATGTAAGTGTGTGTGCCAGTGTTTGACAAATATTAAAAAATATACACGACCAGCACCCATAATTTATACGCTGTGTAAAGAGTGAAAATAAAGTTAATTCTTGATTCCTTTTAAGCTGCCTTTCGTTATAAAACAACAACTAGTGTTTGTCTCACTCCGAAGCTTCAAAGGTCTTCCACTTAAATCTACTTTCAGGCGTACAAGTGTTGTCACGCATTATCCATATTGTAAGCATGCACTCCCACCCGCTCGGTCCTTTTTCCTTTCAATAGTCTAACTCATTTCCACTATTACTCTGCTAACTATGTTCATATTGTTTTTGTTTGTACAATTTTTATGACTAACAACTCACAAATGCTGAGCTGTTCCTTGAGCAAAATACTACAAAAAAAGGCCCACAAGAAAAACCTTCAATAAAAAACAATTGCATACAAGGCGCTACTGTTATCATCACACAATTTACTAAACACTTTTAATATTTTACGTTTACTTATCTTTACTCCCTCTGTCCGATGGCTGGAGTAGTTGGGCGGATCACTACACATACCAAAACTCGTACGCTTCGTCCTTTCTGCTAAACATATTTTTATTGTTTCGTAACTCATACAATATTTTTTTATTTGACTTTTCCGCTGACTTAGCCTTTGGTGTGCACTATTCACCCCATTTGTGCGGCGCTAAATTCTACATGGAACCGAACAAATAGCAACACGCGTGGAAAAAATGTTCTTGTAATGATTCTGGTTAAAGTTATTGTTGGTGCCATTGTGATTTTATTGCCACAAGTTCGTCAAATTTATTGAAGTTGCGCGCAAAAATCTCAAAAACATTCAAAATATGAAAATTTGTTTTCCCACTTACAGTCATTTATACTAAAATACACTCATTTTCTGCTTCACAGAGCTGTGGGAGGGTCGTTTTACATAATTTAGTTGGCTCTTGGACCAGCGTTCTCTATTAAGGTAATAAATAAGCGCCCAATGTATGAAAGAGAGTATTTAGTTTTGTGGAGTTAGCTAAAGGCAATTTACGTAAAATATTTTTAAGATTATAAAAAGCATTTTGAACAAGCGTTTTGGAAACCATTCTTTATTGTTCGAGAAAAGTGAAACTTTAGCTATAAAATATTTTCCAATCAAATACATCTGTTCACAAACAAAAGACATAACCCTACAAGAATTGTGTTATGGAAACTAACACATTCTCATTTATCTTACTAACACATATGCAAATTTTGCGTTGGTTAAAAAGAGACCATAAACTAAGGCCATAAGTTGGAGGAAGACGGAAGAATTTGTACACAAATGTTTACATCAGATTTTTCACACTGCCCTTTAGAATTTGATAGAAACTTGTAGGTAGCCAGTGACAGAAATCTCTATCAGTCTTGCCACTCAAATGATTTGTCAAATGATAGTCACTGTTCTTGCAGGGAATCGAAAAAGTACCTTCTTCAAAAATTTGAATTACGGACAAAACCCAGTAATATCTGACGGTAATATCTGGACCGTAAATAGATCAGGATCTTTAGCTAACCTTTCATTAGAATGGTACCTAACTGGTTTAAACCTTTCACGCTCATGCTTAATTTGGTTTTCTTGAAAATGGAGAGACGTCGAGTTACATTCTGTGAGATTGTTTAACATTGGCCTGCAGGACAAGCACTTTCGACTGCAAAGGAAAATTGCCGAGTTAAAAGCATTTTTGGACCACCCTAGTAACCACCCTTGACTATTTCGCGACCGTCGCCATAGAAATATAGTTAGCTTTCCTCAAAGAAAATATACAGACAATAGTGACCCTTAGTTCTTTCCTAATCAACTTCAAGTTAACTTACAGTTAGATACATTTAAAATTTCTAGTTCCGTACAAGATCTTTATCACCACAAAAGGAACCAGTGCGATAGTAAATAGATCCCCACCAGTTCAAAATTAGCGAAATGTGGTACTTAAAAAAAAAAACTATTTTATTTCACTTTTTTCATTAGAAGTCTATTTCTAATGCGACGAATTTAGAACTGGTTCGGAACTATCGAAAAAGGGATGCAGCAGCGGGCTTTCTTACTTTGAATTATTACGTATTTGGTGGCTTTTTCCTTCAAACACGCTTCCAGTCTGCAGTGCCCAGATGCTTTTTCATA
>NW_016199719.1:0-2601 GCF_001687245.7 Rhagoletis zephyria | reverse complement strand
AGTTGTATTTTCTAGCTAAATGTAGGAGGGTTGCCACCTGTTTCAAAAGTAAAATTTAGTTAAATTATACAAAAGTCTTACGCTTAAAATACTATACAGTACAGAAAGAGCTTACAGAAACACAATTAAAATATTTTTGAGGTGCCTGAAGAGGGTGGCCACCTGTTTAAAAAGTTAAACTCAAATTATTGAAGCAAATCTTATTATTATAGCTCCGTTATGTTTGCGATAAATATTTAACGTCAAGGTACAGGTAGCATATGACGGGTATAGAAAACGAATAGCTGCGTTAAACGCCAATGGGGCGGGAAAAGACTAATGCAAAGACTTGAATATAATCAAAAACAAATATAAAGATAAGATGAAGATGAAGATGAAGATGATGATGGAGATGAAGAAGAAGATAAATGATTAAGATGAAGATAAAGATAAGTAGACTGTTATGATCTACCTGTAATTCTCGCAGGAGATCAACGTCAGCGTTTCGCTGGCTAAATCTGATGAACTGACTAAATTTTTTAAAGAAAAATTTTACTGGGAATGGTTAATAGTAGAAATGACCCAACAACCTAAGGAGCGGCTACCATTGATGCGGGTTTTTCCAGAAATATTAAAAATATTGAAATAAAACGTTTTATATCTTTCTTTAGTTACCACAATCTACTCGTTAATACTGTAGATATGGATGTTTTCTCAGCCACAAATAATAATTAAACTTTGCAGTTGGTTATAAAAAAAAATTAAAGGTCGTTAAAAAAAAATATGTGTTTTGTGTGTTAGAAAATATGTACATGTGTATGTATATCGCACATTTCTTTCTTTCTGGCATTTCCTCTATTAAGTTTCACTTCTTCNCGATCTGAGTTTTATTTTTTTTCTGTTTTTGTTTTTTCTTAATTACGAAAAAGCCCTGTGAAGTGCAGAACCAAATCAAACGACGAAGAAACTTGATTCAAGTTGAACATTTGAAGGCAAATTTATAAAGCGGCTATAACTGGGCGTGCAGAGATGCTTGCTGTTATTTGCTAACATTCTGATGATTAAAATGAAAATAAAAGTTTTTGTTTTGTATCTTCGAATTATGAGAAAGCATCTGTGAAGTGCACATCATAAGCGTATGCAAACGAAAAAATCGGCAGCCGAGAATTTGGTTAATGTAAACAAAAGTGTGGTTAATATTACCAAATCATTGTTTGAAAACATCAACCAAGGCATTGTTAAATTAACCAAAAATCACATTGATTCCTTTTCAAGTTTGAATTTGGTAATATTCACCAACTTTTGGTTGATTTTTCGCTCAGTGTACATTGTACACACATACTACATATGTATGTATGTACGTTGTAACGCCATCAATCCGTGCACGCCATAGCGGTTTAGTGCCTTAAGCTATACCGAAACATGGTAAATAGTTTGCACACTTGAGTAATTGCAAAGACGGTTCTGAAAAGTAGCTGAAATGGAGATGGGAGTCAGTCGTCTGAGTAGCGGTTTTTTGGTCACAACAACAATTTGACAACTAACGGTTTTAATGTATGTAGGTGCATAGCGAGTAGAAGGATAAGAGGGAATACATACATAGGTGATGTGCAGCCTGGGTGTGTGTGCGTGTGGGCGTGTTACATACATACATATATATATTTTTATATATGGTATGAGGGGCTATCCAAGTTGCCCATTTGCAGCACGCTCACGGTTTTGTTTGAACGTTATGCTAGCTATACATTACTTTTCACTTTGAATTCCTTTTAAATTAATTTGAATATAAAATGGAATGTTGGTAGTCGGAGCTAGTGATGGTATGGTGTACATTAGTTTTGTGCGTTTATCGTGAAAAAGTTGGTTTAAATACTTTTAAAAGCATTCAATTGAATGCTAGCCTTTTGGAATCAGCAGCTTTAAAACTTTTCAAAATGCTGATTTCATCCGATTTCGTTCATTTTAAATAGTACCTATCTATTCAGGATCAAAGTCACCGTTGGTACTAAGTTTCGTTAAATTGTCTTAATTTTTACCCCGGATAAGATAGCGGCAAGTCGTTTGTAAGACAATTTAAATATAGTAGACAAGATATTTTTTTATTCTGACATGAAAGTCTTACAAAAAAAAGCCACCTAGAACACCTTCATGGTGAAAAGCTCTTTTGTAAGAACGCATTTGAGCGTGTGTTCCAAATGGAGATGTACATAGCAAAAAGAACAATATTTTGTATTAATTTCACAAAATTTACGGGTACTTTTTTTATTTTTACTTTTTTATAAATCTTTAATTTTATTTTTAATTTTATTTTCTTTTTTTTTGAGATTTTATTCTTTTAAACAGAAAGATAGATATTTTGCAGGGACCTAAAGTAACAGTTACCTTGGCAAAATATTTTTTAAGTTTGAAATAAAAGTCATTTTCTGATAATGAACAAACCGCTTATCCAAATTAAACAAGTTTGGTATCAAAAGAAAGAGGACTTAAACAGCTTTGCTTAATTTGGATAAGCGGTTTGTTTATTGTCACGAAAGGACTTTTGTTTCAAACTTAAAAATATTTGGCTAAGGTGGCTTAAAAAAAATAAGTGTTATTTTCGGTCCTTGATATTTTGTCTTTATT
>NW_016199718.1:0-2601 GCF_001687245.7 Rhagoletis zephyria | reverse complement strand
ACTCTTTTAAATAGTCGCTGTTTAGGATATATCTAGGCATATGTATCCGCTGTTATGGGTGCTTAGTCACAGTGACCCGTCTATGGAGCAAACGTGTTAGCGGGAAACTTTGTTGGTTGTCAACTGACGCTAAATAGGCAGTTTTGATTTTCGGCACGCAATTATGAATTATAGAACATAATGAATCTGGTTACTTTCTAACGACCACTCATGACACTGCCGCCATAATGTATTTCGGTTTAAATTTCGTTACTCTTTGAATTTTCGACTATGCAAAAAAAATAGAATAAAACTTGTCTTTAAATTTATATATGATCTTGACAAAAATGTATTAAATGTGAAAAAATATACTTAAAAATGTTAAGGTTTATACTGCTGACTGCGTGCCGATTGATTAGATACTACACCAACGCTCATTAGAGTTTATTTTCAATTCCTGGTCTTGCCAGAAAAGAGTTCCAGGTTCCGATGGCATAATTTTTCTCAGCTGAATATCTCTGCGTAGGTGCCACGAAACTGAATCGCTGCCTTCCACGCGAACTGGTAAGAAAGGGCCTGTGCCATAAAACTTTTGAAAGTGCTCGGCGTTACCTCTAAACACAAGAGGGGCAAGAAATTTCATATATCCCCTTATAATATCTTACCAATTAATCTCTCATCGTTCAAAGACCCTTTATAATTGATTTAATATCAGAAATAGAATTCCTGGAGAGCGTTTCTCTTTTAATACATGATTCAAGCGAAGCTACGGGTTGAAGATGTTTGAAATTGAGAAAGAATTACGCCAACTCCCCATATAACAGTAATTTTCTGAAATTCAAGAACTAAGTGCCGTTTTCACATGCAGGGTTTAAAATTTATCTGCCCTTCTAACACATTTCTTCAGAACAAAATTTGTTTCTAAGGGACAAATTAATTTTAAAACCTACAAAAGGAAACGGCTCTAGGATGCTTATTTCGACAACCACTGAAGCCATCTTATGTAAATTTTAAATTTACAATAATCGTTAAGCATGAAATAAGATACAAAAATTTTTTTTTAGAAAAATTGCCGATTTATCAATTTTTACCAAACCCGGTATAAGTATTCCTTGAATCTAGCGAAGATAAGGGTTGAAAAATTTTTAGAGAGCTTTGATATTTTTTTTAAGTTGTTTAATGCCTAATACTAAAAATATTAAATAATGCTAAAAAAGAACCCACTTCAAAGAAATAAAACACATGTAATTTTTAAGCAAAAAACAAAACCGACTTCAATTCTCATATAAAAATGTAAGATCGATCGGATTTAAACCACAGGTGGTCCCACCTGTGAGGTAAAAAAAAATAAAAAATTCCGACGTATCGATAACCTTTCTAATTTTTGTGAAGTCGGTTAACAAATGAAAAAAAAATAGAGTATAACATAAAATTGTTTGCACTCCAAAAAAAAGATTCGTCTTAATTTATTGAGGTTGGAGAAAGTTCATAGGCACATGTAAACAAACACACCTATTTATAGGCACGTACATACATATATACATATGCCTTTTTAATTATAATAACCCCAACTTGCTTTTATATGTACGAGTAAGTCTCTGGTCACGCGCAAGAGTATTTTCCTTGTGGCTCTAAAGATTTTCAAATTTACCATTTCAAACATTTCATATTATTACTAGCGAAAATAGAGCAACACGACTTCTGGCGATATCTTCCTTGTCTCTCCTTTCAATGCCAGGAAATACCTAAAGAGGAGCATCAGCGAAATGAAGATTAATGGTTGCAGTTGGGAACAAAATTAACCGCATTATGCGTTCAAATAGAAAAAAATAAATAAAAAAGCTACAAGCAAGAAAAAAGAAAAGGAAGAGGATATCGGTACATGCCAAGAAGATGTGTGAATGTGTACACATGAATTGCTGCTCCCACGCGGGCGACATCTAAATAGTTAACAAATGCTTTGGTTCGGCAGCGTTACTTGCACATGAACAGCGAATGTATACCCTGCAGGAAATGTATCTAACTATAAGTTAACCTGAAGTTGATTAGGAAGGAACTAAATGTCACTATTATCTGTGTATTTTCTTTGAGGACAGCTAACTATATTTATAAGGCGATGGTCGCGAAATAGTCAAGGGTGGCTACCTCTGCATTAGATATCAATTAACTTGTAACTAACTACTTCTGAACATAAAGTATTAATAAGAAAAACAATTTATTTTTTATTTTTTACTCTCTTATTTATTTACTTTATTTTTTATTTAAAATATTTGTTTACATATTCCGCCAGACATAACATCAAAATGATAATATAAAATTTGGATCTTCATTTTATTGGTCCTGAATTCGAAAAATTATTTGTGAAGTGCAGAGAATTTTTCACTGCAAGGTATGTATGTATACATTGTATGTGTGTACATAAAATCAAGAAGTACCAAGAGTGCATGAGCGCAATCTCTTTGACAATGAAAATGTGGGAACAAAATCCTTGAAAAGCTTCAATCTTTACTTTTTTCCGAGGCCGTAAGAGAAGAAGTGCCCTAACCCAAAATAAAAAAAAAAATTGTTTCTATTTACCTACTTAACATCGTCCCAAATGTGATCAATTTTAAAATAAAACAC
>NW_016199716.1:0-2601 GCF_001687245.7 Rhagoletis zephyria | reverse complement strand
AAGTGTATAGCCAAACGACGGAGAGATAGAGAAATATTTGCAGCTACCCACCTTCATCAGTGAACTCAAAAAGGGTGTTTAGTGCATCGGGTAGTGCTTACATATGTTGAAAATAGAAATCGGTTGTTGACCGGTTTGTTGACCGGCTTTCTTTCATAATGAAAAATACTATTAAGTTTGATTATGAAAATACAAGAAAAAAGTCTGAACTAGATTTTTAAATTGTATCCCCTTTAATCGAAATCCGGAAATCCGGCCGGATTTTGGCTAGTTGCCGACCGGATAGTCGGATAACATAAAAACGGACATCTATCGGATAACCGGCACATCCCTATTAATAAAGCACTTTGGCTTTTTGCAGATCTTGTTTCCTTTTCAATAATTTTAGAACCATTGAAAATTTACTCAGAAAAGATTTCGTTTTTTAATCTTTTAAAACATCAAACTTTATCGAACGCTTTTCTTTTCAGAAAACTCTAGAACTATGAAAAGCTTTTCAGAATAATCTTTTGTGTGTCTCTCTGTGAATTGTCGTACGATGCGTAAAGACCAAATTAGAGGTACCATAACCAATAACGCCTTAGCCATGCATCCCACCTGCTTGTTCCAAGTAAACGTTCAAATTTAGAAGTCTGAATAGTCTAATTTAGTGAAGCAAGTGATGATAATGCAGAAATTTTAACTGAAGATAAAACCCAAAACAAAATTCTCTGTGTTATATATTGCGAACAGGAACGGCAACTTTTGTTTTTTCCACGCCATGGCGGAATTATACCAGGTGAATTAATTAGAGTGAGAACAAAGATTTTGAAACTGCCTTATATGAAAAATTGCCTTTAAAATTTTACTATAAGGCAGCCGAGAAAATAAAGCAAGAAAGCTGTTTTATTACTTTACTTGTTTATTGCGCCATGGTTCCATGCAAAACTTTTTGGGGGTTTTCCAGCAATGTTTTCAACATATTAAAGAGCATGCAGATAAAATTCATAGAAAGGCGTAATGTCTACATAATTTTCTGAGCAGTTATTAAAGACGTTTTTTCCCCTTAATTTGGTTAGACTTTTTACAAGTGAAAATAGTTTTTGAATATTACTTTCTTCGTACTATGAATTATTTCACATTATTTGTTAAAATGTATTTTTGGAATAAACAAAGTTCTCTTTCCTTTTATCAATAAACTGTTTTTTTTTTTTAAATAGTATAAATAAGCAACGGGAAATAAGGCAAGATTCGTTTTATATCCAACCAGAGGTGGACAGTTTCAAATCCCTAATTTGGGTTGCTATACAAAACAGACCTAGACCCTACTTCCTATGGAACCAATTTGTAGTGCCATGCTCGAACTGGCACCAGGTGATTTTTGTCGTTTACCTACCACTCCACGATACACTCCGCGTTTTCCATCAGTTTTGTGGCGATCAAGTGTCACTTTATAACAAGAAATACATATATGTATTTAATTTAAAAACCACGGTCAACTGCATACCGAAAATGCAGTAAAAGAAAAAAGAAAAAGAGAAGAAAGGAAAATCTACAAGAACTCTAGCAATCGCTGCAAGCCTTGTGCACAATTTCCGCTGCAACTTAGCGCCGCTCCTTCCCCAAAATACTGGAAATTTCCCGTTATTGCATCATAAAAAACAATACTTTATTACGCATTTCAACCTCATCTGACTTGCGAAGCTTACCTGGATAATTTGGGACNTTTAGCTATTTCACTAGTAGTAGTTATCTTGAAGGTACTCGTGCTTATTTGGAAATCGAAAAAACTTTTTTTTATGTCATTACCCCTAAGAGACAACTTCAGTACAAAACAACAAGTATCCTTTTTATACCAACGATTAGTAAACAAAAGTAGATTGTGTTGAAAAATCAAAAAATAAATAAATAAATAAAAAACTCCTGCGACGAAGGTTTGCAACTGCTTATGGTTCAGCTATAAATAGCTCGACAAAGCAACAAAACCAAAATAATTTATACTTGTGTATTAAAAGAATGACATACAGACGTGCATTCATACATACATACATACACATAGATATGTAGGCACACACATATGCATATTTACTTCAGTGTATACGCTGAAAGCTCAAATAGCCATCCACTGTAGTTAAGGTTCAACAATTTTAATTGAAATCACTCACTTAACCCTCTCAGAGCCGCCAGCAATGGTTTTCTCTCATATAACAAAAAAAAAAACAATAGAAAAGAACTGAATGAAAGGGCAAGAAAGTGGAGATTAATGAAAAGCATATTGCTGAAGAACAAAAACCCCACATGAACCAAAAAAAAAGGACAATAAAATCACAAGACGAGTTCTACGAGCAAAACAGTTCAACTGTGAAGCAGACAGACAGACAGACAAAAGCAAAATAAGAACAAAAAAACGAAATGAATTAAAAAAAAATTTCCGGAAGTGTAGCAGCAATATTGCGAACCAAAGTACAGCAATGACTGCAAAAATGAGAATGAAAAACAGTGCTTTGCACTGTGAAATCTGAACGGTTGTCAGGAGTTTGTCATATTGCCGAGCGGGCGAGTATGTAGACTGGCATGTCGAGGAGTAAGGGTTTAAAAAAGTGCACTAGGCAGCTACATTGG
>NW_016199715.1:0-2601 GCF_001687245.7 Rhagoletis zephyria | reverse complement strand
GAAGCCAAGCTGACTTGAGTTGCTATGAGTTGAACGCCAAGTGACATTCATCATTCATTCAGCAAACATGAAGTGGCGCAGAAGACAACTTGGACAATGCTTGCCATAGAATGCGAAAATGTTCATGCTAATGCTGATTATAATGTTGACCATCCACTGGCTATGCTTTAGCTGGCGGATATTACAAGGCACACACTTACGCATACATGAAGGGAAAATTACCTGCGTGGCATATTGATGTGTACCATATTTGTAGGTACATAAGTATGTATCACCAAAAAAAAATTTGCGGGTTTTCCAACGGAATTAAACGTTTTTTTTTTTTATATCTGAAGACTTCCGCCAAAAAGTTTCAGAAAAATATTAAAGTTTACAAGAGCTAGACCGATTGGGAATAACCTCCAAAAATTTCCTTATTTTTATTCCATTAATGAAACTTTTAACCGTTTTTATGCAGACCTTTTAAGCTTATAAACTCTTCTATTATCTGAGGTGATTTTTTATAAAAAAATGTTTTTAAAAACTTATGTTATTTATCAATAAAAAAAAACTCGAATTTGGAGATACTTTGAAACAGGTTCGGCTCACATTTATCTTTATATTTTTCCGAATTTTTTTTGCAAAAATCTTAAAATATAATAAATTTTAAATTTCTGATGGAAAACCGATACCGTTTTTTTATTTTTTCTTTGAAATCAAACACATACTTTGAAAAAAGTATTTCAGAAAAGAAATAATTAGTGAAAAAAGGAAAATAAGAACACTTAAAACAGTATTTTAAATACTATAATGTGCGTTATCCAAATTTTTATAAAAAGAAGATTGGAAAACTGACGACTCTTTTCTCGACAACCAAAAATTGCGCTCTAAAAGTCTCTAATCATTCCCATCCTTTTCTATGGCGTAGAAACGTGTACAATATCGACCAAAGAAGTGGATGCTTTGTAAATTTTCTAGATAATTTTTCTATGCAAACTTTATGGACGGTGCTGTTCTGATTAAAAGATGAAAATTAAGCTACCTCGCTTAGGCTGATAATGAGAGTCAGTGCAAATCAAACCACGGTCAGAAACACCGGGAGCGGTGGGGTACAAGTCCTATATTTATCTAATCTGTTCTATTTAAGTAAGTTTAGAGTAATTTCAAACATAAACTCAGTGCTAATTTTTTTAAAGGATAGTAAAAGGGATCCCGTTTACTACAGAATATGTGATTTCAGTACCAATTGGCAGTATGTTGTGGACACATTTGCCACCTTGGTAAGGCAAAAATCTACCTAAAGTCTCTGCTGTTCTCTGGGTGCCGGTTGCCCGGTTGCAATGCAACTCCACATTGAATCATTGCTGGTTCTACCCGCATTTAGTTGGTAAACCACAGACACCATTATACTCCCCGAAGGGTCCGTACCCATGAAGAGACCGGAGTAATGCTCGCCGAACGGACCAGATCGACCAGCCAGACTCGCGCGACTCGCTTAGCTAACAGAAATGCAAAGCTTATTCTCTTACACACTCCATGTCCCACAACTGGGAACATTTTCTCAGTTTCACCAATTTTTCTTCTTTCTTTCATCTTTCTATCCGTTTTACACGACCTGCCAACGGTGGAAGTACATGTCTTTGCAAGCCTTTCTCATCCAGCTAGTTTCGCGAATCTGGCCGGCGAACACACCTCGGGGGGCATCTGTTCCCCGTTTTACAATTTTAAAGTCTTTGGTATGACTTTCGGAAGCCGTAGACTCTTCTATCAGTTGAGCCTGCATCGACTCAGGACTGGTAGCCTTTGACTGGGATGCCCGTCATTGTCACACGCGAAGCTCCACTTACTCGACACCCCCGATTTTCATTCCATTACGGTTAACTAGATTGTCATATTGAAAATGCTATTTTACTAACACTATTCCCTTCAAAATTGCCCAAAAGCCTTCTTTCAAATATTTTTCCCTTCGNTTGTAAAAATCTCAGTTTTTCACGTAAAATATTTATTTACAGAAATCGAATTGAATAAAATTGTAGAATCACACAAATGCATTATATGCATCCTTGCCCCCTTTTACAAATGCAATTGTGGGCATTTCCTATTGATTGGCTCGATTGCACTTGAAAATCACTGACGGGCCATTCTCTCTCTGGAGTGCTCATCATTTCATGGACACGTTTGTAATCGAAATCCACTTTGGCGTGTGCACAGAGTTGGCATATAGAGCACGAGAGCGTGTACTTAAGCTGGTAGTGATTCTGCCACACATTTCGAATTTGACCGCAAACAAAAAACTTCCACAGATGATTTGCATAGTTGGAAAACAAAAAAAAAAAAACTTATAAGATCAAAAGTGATTCAGCAGCTCAATGTGTGCGCCGCCAATGATTCGTCGAATTTTATTGGTATGTCCTCGTATATGAGAAAAATCCCTGATTGACATAAGACCGCGAAAGTGCAAAAGCAGTGAATATGCAAATAAATTGAATGTATGTTAGCTTATATTCCACGATCGTATGCTATATAGTATATCAACACTTAACCGCTTACTGCTTTTACCAAATTTTAAACGCACTTAAAACACCAATTTCATAGCCTAAATGTGCTGTCAAAAGCAATTAC
>NW_016199714.1:0-2602 GCF_001687245.7 Rhagoletis zephyria | reverse complement strand
GACACAACTTCGCCATATTTGGGAAGTTTGGCTATCTGTTGGACTGAACATATTCTACTTATCAAGCTTACTAATTGCATAATGAAATCTTCAAAAACGTGAATTTTGAGTTACATCTCTATATTATTAAACTTGCGATATGTATATTTTTATATTGTACCCACATACTTAAGGTCTTATGAACAAAGTGCATAATTGAAGGCGAACGTGCCCGTAGCTTCAACAAAAGCACTTTAGCTCAATGGCTTGCCAATCTTTCCTTTGTCCATACAGTATCATAAGTAGAATGTACACAGGCGCTGGTGCAGAATAAATGAGTTTTATTTACTGTAGTCTACTTAGTATTTTTCCAAAAAAGAGCAATCAAAACAGTTTTTATTTATTTATACTCGTATCTGCATGAATACCTCACAAATTACATTACACATAGTTGTAATAACTTCGTGGTATTTACAATAGAAAAAGCGCTGGAAACTATGCAACACATAAACATGATTTATTTGCAGGAACCGAAACAACTAAAAAGTGGCTAAAACGATATAAAAGTATTGGGGAATTTTCTATTTGTAGCTTTGAGAGACCAGCACAATGAATGGCTTGCCTGAAGTATGTTTCGTCAACCAGTTTTAGCAGCGACCGCAACACCAGTTTACTCTGGAATAATAATAAAAGCAATAAAGGCGATTTGTTATCAGCAAAGTTGTGGTCGAGTTTTAGGGGCTTTTCATATCCTGCGTCTGTCGTCTTTTTGTGATTTTGTGTTGGTCCGATGGAAAGGCGGAAATGTGAAAAAGTGACCAGTAGTGTTGATGAAATGAAAATGCCACATATTGTTTGCGCACTGTCTGTTTGCTCTTTGACGTGGCGTCTGTGTCCAGATAGATGATAGTCTGCGCCGCCCAATGCACCAGTCCACTCCTTTTCTTCTTTTTTTTTACATAAATGTGTGAATTTATTTGCTTTGTGTGTATTTACATAAATATATTATTTTTAATGGTTTGAGACTTTGCCGCATTCTATTTGCATGAAACACTGGAATGTGGTGTGGAGGGTTTGAAGTGTTTGTGAAGTAGAAGTGGGTACTCTGTTGTTCCTGCCTTTGACATATTGTGTTGTTACACTACTTTCTGGCTGGCATTGTTGGTGCGGCGCTCTAACCCGTATTTGTTTTTTTTTGTGATTTTTTTAAATTATATTTCACCTCCCGGCTCGCTGATGTCTAATAGTAATGTCTATGCGCTTTTAGGCGCTAGAAAGCATATGCACTTTAACAAATGAATACGCTCACTTTTAAACACTGCTAGAAATATATGAATAGCATGAATAAAAGAACAGAAAAATGTTTAGCAAAAATGTGTTTTTCTTGCGTGGAATGCAGGCTTTTGCTTTGCTTTTTCTTTCGATTTGGTTTTTGGTATGCCCTACAGGATTTATCCGGCGCTTTGGGACAACATGTCGCAACATGCTGAATTTTAAAAACGTTAGCGAAAATAATTGGGTGTTTGCCTTTACCATTTTTTATATAAAAGCACGCATATGCATGCATGTATTTTTTTTTTTAATCATATGACTATTCTCGCTACGAAAAAAGCATATGTACCTACATATGTATGTAAATACTCATTCGCCGGCCTGGTTGCAAATGTATGTAGAAGTTTTCCGCAGAGAATTGAATTGGATATATGTAGGAAAAAAATGTTTTTAAACAGTCTACGGACAAAGCTACACATTTTCAAAGTAAAGGCAAACGTTTTAAATAATGGTACGTATGTGGAATATGCTGTGTTTGGCGGAGTCACGCCCACCGCGCCTAACGTGCGCAACGAAAATTCAAATATATGAATTTACTACGGTAGAGGGATTTCAATACTTCGCATTCAAAGTCGAATATCCCAGGAAAAAAATTGGATTAAGGAATGTCGGATTTTTTGTAATCGCCCGAAAGTATGCAAAGCGGTTTCCGTATGCAAAAACTAACGAAATAAGGGGAGAAATATTTTGAATATGTTGATTGGCAACTCTGGAATTCATTGCTGGATAAATCATTTAGCAGCATGCAAATATGTAGGTATGTATATGAAACATTACAAGTTCAGTGCCTCAAAATATACAACAAGGTTTTCAGCTTTAATTTGAACGTTAATGGGATTTTAAAAAACAACCATTCCAATATAAACGATTTTATGCAGCTTGGTTATATAAAATTTTCGTAGCTGGAAATCCGCCGGTGAACGCGAATCAAACAAATAAAAATATAGTGTACTTTGAGGCAGTTTAGGCTATCAGTGCTAGTCGAAAATCCTAATTCAGTTATTCCAAAAAGGACCATTATAGATTTGCTTGCCATTAAATAAATTTTTTATCAGTGTATATCAGACTTAACACTAGAGATGGTTTGCTTATCTAAACGTATGCGCTATTGAATAGCTTTCTTGACTTTTCCCATATTACCCTCGACTACCGGAAAGACAAGCTTAGGCGCCCAAATGCTTTATCATTTTGCTCACTCGCCCACTTTACTGCCGCCTTGGTCTCACACAGCTCCATTCAAGTCGTAAAAGTTGCTGAGTAACCACAGGAATATTTGAGTCTTCGACGCCGT
>NW_016199712.1:0-2602 GCF_001687245.7 Rhagoletis zephyria | reverse complement strand
TATAACGAAGTTCCGCCAAAGGAAAAATATATTTTTTTCCGAAATTTCTGCGGATTTCGCAAGTTTATTTTTTGAATGTCTCAAAAATTATTGTAGTTACCAAAATTATTTGCTCCTATTTTAAGGGTAAAATTACAGAATTTTTAAATTAAAAAAATTGTTATAAAAAACATTTTTTGGAAATTTTTTTTTATACAATACCTCCAATTCATCTTTAAAGTTCCTGAAATTTTCAAGATTTTTTTAAGATACATACGAATTGGTTAAGATAATTTTATTTAGAGTTTGCAAAAAAGAAGTTTTCAAAAATTAAAAAAAAAAATATATATATCTTTAAAAAACAACTTCGAGAAAATCTTTTAATATCAGTTGGAGATATGTATAAAAAATAGCCGATGATTTTTTTAAGTTTTTGCTTTTCGCGCTTTTTTAATTTCAAGATTCTGTAATTTTATTTATTTTTTTTTGTATAAATTATTTCTTTATAGAACTTAATATCGCCTTTAAAACGAGATCAGAAACATTTTTGTAGCTATACAAGTTTTTGTGAGATTTAGATTTTTGCATAAAAACTTGTTTAATACTTTCCTTTGGCAGAAGTTTGTTATATGAAAAGGAAAGATCTGACCAAAATTCATCCAGATCCAAACTGGTCCATTCCAACTATTGCTCGATTTGGCATAGATTGACCCCTGTTGTACATTTGTATATACCCAGCTTATAGAAGTTTCGCAAAGAAAAATGATATATCGCACACCGTCTTCAAAAGAGGCACAACTCAAAAGTCAGATCCAGAAATATAACTGCTAGTGCATCGTTCATATTAAACGCAATTAATACAAAGACATCATAAAGAAAAAAATATTTTCATTAATTTGAGAAAGATCCTACGCCTCTTTTGAAGACGGTTCATATTTATAATTTCCGACTTACCTCACTTCCAAAGCAGGTTTCAATTCTGGATAATCTTTAGGTATCAGCTGTTGTTTGAGTGCAATCAGCTGCTTTACATGACTAAACACATGCACAACGCTCTCCCAAGTTGCAGCATGCATCAATGCTTTTGACTCACCCTCTTTGAAAGCAATGCTATTCTCCCAGTACATTTCAATGGAGTTCACCGTGCCTGTGAAAGTTGGATTGCTGGACTCAGTAAGGAGCAAGGTATATGTATGTGTAGAGGACTGTACCTGGAAAATTACGTTCAGCAAATACTACACCCATTTCGGCGGGTAAACTACCAAATCCACAGGCCGACACCACAAAGGCGTGCTTCTCCTTAGCCAATTCATGATACTTTACAGCCATGCCATCGATAAATTGTGACTCACCGCTGATATCCACATGATGAGTGCCAGCTTCAATGCAGGCTTTCACAACCACCTCGCCATAAAAACGATAGGGGCCGCAACAATTGATGATGACCTTGAGTGTAGGAAAAATATCATCGTAAATACCATCTAGTTCCTTAAGTTTTACTTTCACTCAGCACACACCTTGCACTTGTTCGCCATTTCCTTTATGGAGTTTTCATCTTCAACGTCTGCCAAAATAATGGGTATCTTACTAAGATCCTTGCCAATTTTTTTACCGGCTGCTTTCAAGACATTTTCCAATTTAGCCTAAAAAGTATTGAGTTTTTTTAATAAAACTACGATCATTTTAGTGCCTTAATCAGAGTTGTTTTTTACCGAATTCCTTCCCGCAATACCCCACGTCAGTCCTTGCAACACCTCCGGCGCATTCTCTACGACAATTTTCCCAGTGAAGCCGGTTGCACCGAAAATTATTGCATCGAATTTTGTCACCATTTTGATCTAATCACTATGGTACTTTGAAAGGTTGACGCCTTCAATGTCTTGCAATAACTAAATTCGCATAAAATATTTACAACTGCATTAAGGGTAAGTGTCTTCCAAATCGATTTTACAAGAGCTCGCGAATGCCCCCAGACACCTCTTCCTAAATAATGCTAGCTATCTAGGTAGCAGAGAGAGAAAAGTGCAATATATTGCATCGAACGTAAGTGGCTTCGTTAAAGCCTGATTATGTCATCTTAACTTAACTTAACGGAACGTAGAACTTAGAGAATCAAAATGAAACAGATTTCGACGTAGCATTAAGTTACTTTAACTTTCGGCTATTCAATTATAAGCAACACCCATTTAACGGAAATTTTAAGAGAGAGCCGTAAGTTATGTTAAGTGGCCATAATCAGACCATTACACTCGACATAGTGCCAATTTTTCTTATACAAATATTTCATACATAAGTACATACTACATACATATATATAGTATATAGGAGTTTTGTGTCTCACAGGTTTTCCGACTCTTCGAACGAAATAATAAAGTGTTGGTTCTGCGCAACATTTGTAGGGTTATTATAGACCTGAGCTTCTCCAAGTTTGCAGTTGTTTTTTGGATTTTTTTTTTTTTGCAGAGAATATAACTTCTCTTATTATTGTGCTCAGCCTGATTTTGGTTGGAACACAGCCGAACGCATCACCCCACTTATATTAGTTGTAAAGCTTATAAAACAATTCAAGAGGAGTTATATCCAGACACAGAAGATAAACCGGAGTTGCCATGTGTTTGCTAGG
>NW_016199711.1:0-2602 GCF_001687245.7 Rhagoletis zephyria | reverse complement strand
ACGAAAAGTTGAATGTTGCTGTCATCCCCAATGAATGCGCAACACTATGCTGCACCAGTATATTGGTCATTTAACGTGCTGTCTGCATAGTGGACTACGCTTTCACATTGCAAGCACCTTATATCTGCTGAGTGTGGATCGGTTTGGTTGCTCATTTATCTTTCCTAGGTTTTTTTTTTCACGAATGCACTTTAATGCAGTTACTGTGTGTCAGTATTTCGGAGGGTACATACATACATGAACGATTCGCTGGGATGAGTTGCAATGTTTGCTTGCTCTCTTTTGTATTTTTATCACTTCCACTTTTGTGGCTTTGCGCATTAGGTATACCCTTCGAAGAACCAGTTGCAATAAGTTTAATAGAATACTAAGCAATCAGTTACGCAAAGGTAATCTAAGAGAAACGATTATATCAGTCAAGAATGTTGGCAATGGAAGACAACATTACAAAACTCCTTAACGAAAGCTATACAACAAAAAACTGCGTGGTGAAAAGAACTAAGAAAAGCTAAGGTAATATCCTGGCAATCCTACTGTTCGGTCATAGAAATCTCCAAGGGGTTAGCAAGGTTTCATCAATGTTCTGTTTAAAGAACATACCAACATATCGGCACTAAAAAAGATAATGGTGTGTGAACAAACTCAGTCAACGATTCCTTGTATCCACTCGTCAATCGCTCCACGATTCACTAGTTCGGAACCCACAAATGACAAAAGATTTAAGACNATGAGTAAGTGGTCAATTTGGAGATATTTTCAAGAATTTGAATGGAAAAACACCCAAGGGTGTTATGACTTTTTCATGCCAATATTGGGCACTGGAAAATATGATGTAATACCGTTTCGTTATTTTCCTATAGAATACAGCTACGGCACCGAGGGTTATACGGAAGGCCCATTTTAGTGGCTGTTAATTTGACTTGAGAAGTTCTTCTGTTTTTGATGAGTCCCTTTTGATGACAATTATTACCACTCATTCATCAAAAGATGGTCTGGCTTTAGCCAACTCATCAGCCTACTATGGCCGGAAACCCAGCTGAGAAAGATGTCTATTAATTCGCTCGCCGAGAATAATGCACATTTGAAATCTTTGGCTGTTTTAGATTTTGTTAACTGAGAGGCGATTGCCAGAAGTGCCGCTTGGATATCTAAGAAAATGTATGCTTTCTTACGCAGTTCCTCTCTAATGCTTTACAGGCCCTTTCGTTTTCCATTATTTCCGCTTTTAAGATGCTGGGAAACTGAGGTAGTCGAAATGAGAGTGAGCTATTCAACGTTTCAGAGAATACCCCGCACCTACACCGCAGTCCATTTTGGACCCGTCAGTATAGATTTCAGTGGAATTATTTTGGACTATACTATCCCTATTTCAATCCCGTCTAGAAGGAAACTTCACCTGAAAGTTTTCCCTGAAATCTGTCGTAGGAGGTATATAATCTGATTGTTTCCCTGCTTCGATAAGCTTATCAAGAATACCACTATGGCCGTTCCGCAGCGCTCTACAGCATCTTGACTCTTTGAGTCTGACTGCCGAGGACGCAGCAGTTTTGCAGATGTGTGTTCTTGGTTTTGAAATCGGTTCGATAGAATCACCAAACGACAAAAAGAGACAAAATTTATGTTAGCTTATTAATATATACATTGTCAATCATTTAAATAAGAAAGCAAAAATTATGAACTTCTCTTTCTTTTCATGAGTCGTTTAAATCTGCTTTAGCTCTCACAAATACCTCACACTCTAAAAAAAAAATTGTGTAAATTTCCTAGCTAAAAGGTAGGTTACTGATTTCCTACCTTATTATTCGCGAAATTACATGCTCGATTATTCAACGAATAGTTTGTTTAAATTTCGGACTTTTTAGAGTGCAATATTGCTGCTGTGGTGTGCGTAAATTTACTACGAAAGTGTGTACAAGCTACAAAATACACATCTGCTGTTTGATTTCAGCCGTAGAATTGTGTGAAGCCACTAACAAAAAGGATTTTTACACACGAAAATGTGTAAACGAAAAAAATATATATTGATCGTGAAAATTTACCAAAAAATTTAAAAAATAAACAAAAATATACTCAATTTATAGGCTCATTTTTAAGCAGATTTTTTAGAGTGTAGTACATACTTAATTACTTAGTAATTAGCATTTGGTAAATACTTCAATTCAATTTACGCCAATATTTGCATATGCAGCCATGAGTACTAAGTATATGGGCATTTAGTATCCAATTAGGTACTTTAAATGCAAAATTATTATATACATATGCCCATGGTTATTTCTTAATTTTGCATTTTTTTTTGTATTAAATAAAAATCTCGTTAAATCGAAAAACTGTGTAAATTTTGCTGGTTCCTAGTGATTACCACTTTCACTTAAACAAACATACATACACATGTATGTACAAACAAGTACACAATGCTATTCCAGCACGGAAATGACCAGCACAGTCAAGCGATAAAAAATAGCATCATCACTTTTTGTTTGTGCGCTTTAAAGCCGGGGAAATGCTATTTAACTGTATTTTGCACATGCACACACCCATACATACATACATATATAGGTACATCCATGTAAATATGTAGTACATTTTCATCTACATAAGCTCA
>NW_016199710.1:0-2602 GCF_001687245.7 Rhagoletis zephyria | reverse complement strand
AAGTGCGATATCGATCCGAAACTTGTCGCTAAATGGTTACAGAATCTCCCCCCTGAAAGGCTTCTTCATCCGCAAAAGCATCTTTCTTGATCCTTGGATCAACTAAGAATAAAACTGATAAAATAATATTTCTTTGTTGCGATAAGTTCAAGTGTTTTAGCCGATATTATATAATAATAATAATAATAGATTGGCGCTTACACATATGTTAGTGTTTGGCCGAGCTTCTCCTCCGATTTGTGGCGTGCGCCTTGATATTGTCACACAAAGCGGAGGGACCTACAGTTTAACGCCGACTCCGAACGGCGATTGTATTTTTATGAGAAGCTTTTTTTCATGGCAGAAATACACTCGGAGGTTTGCCATTGCCTGCCCAGGGACGACCGCTGTTAAGAAAAAACCTTTTTCTATATTTTCTGGGATGTTGCTTTGACCAGGGCTTGAACCCGGGTGCGGATGTGTGAAAGCGCGCACTGCTTACCACTACACCACAGCGGCCGACTTAAATTATTAATAAAAATAAAATGCCAAACAAGTACGTACAGTGTAGTACATACCATGATAAAAACACATCAAGGTAAAACCAAGGTTCATAGAATACAAGGTTACGTCATCAGCCATGGCCGCCATGTTGATGACGTAGATGGCTCAATTTTTGGAGTTGCCAGATTCCTAAAAAATTATCTTATAAAAATACACTATTTTAGTCAAAAATACATCACGTTTTATTTCAAATATTGTAACCCTGATATTTACCGTTTGACAATTTGCGTTGAAGTTTTTGTATTTTTCTGCGTCTTTGAGTTTATTTAAAATATTAAAAATTTAAGGGCGCTGTTTTTGATTGCAAAAATTTCACTGAAAAAGGTAATTTAGGTTTTATCGTATATCTAAAGATCAATTGCCATTTCGGCTTTTGCCAATGTTATGAACGCTTTTTATTTAAAAATGCGCGAGTGCGTTCTGCCCACTTTCACGAATAAAATCACCAGCAAATTTCAATTTGCATCGATTTACATTTCAGTTGTTACTATTATTATGTTGACCCGGTTTCACATTTTATGTTGTTATAATAAGCTTTGCCACGATTTTATATCAAAAATGCCCATTTGATTAGGATTCTTAAAATATGCTATACGGCAGCTATATTTTCTGCGTTTTGTGTACTCTCCTTCTTCGTAAAATATTTCAGGTAATCACAACTCACTTCGCAACTACGTCATTGGAGGAAAACAAATTTTTGACAGCACCATGTCGTAACCTTCCATGGTGTAATGAACTGAAGGTGGCGCATTCCCGAAACCGCTACTTTGGTTCTGCCGACTTTGACGTTTATGGCAATACGTAAACAAACTTTTTGTTTAAAAAAAAGTGCAAACGTATANCTATATTTTCTGCGTTTTGTGTACTCTCCTTCTTCGTAAAATATTTCAGGTAATCACAACTCACTTCGCAACTACGTCATTGGAGGAAAACAAATTTTTGACAGCACCATGTCGTAACCTTCCATGGTGTAATGAACTGAAGGTGGCGCATTCCCGAAACCGCTACTTTGGTTCTGCCGACTTTGACGTTTATGGCAATACGTAAACAAACTTTTTGTNCTTTATAAAAATGTCGTGTCGTGTGTTGAATTGCAGCAGCCGTAGGGGTAAAGGCCCCAAATGCAGTTTTTTTTTGTTTCCCCGCGACGACGCCTTGCCCAGAAAGTGGGTAGAGTTCTGCCGGCAGGAGAAGCCATACAAGTTAGACACCAGCGTAACATGCATGAAGTACTTTACGGATAAGGATTACATGAGTAAATATCATTTACTTTCATTACTTATATATGTCGATATCTAATAAAAGTCTTAGGAACTGCTAGTCGACCATCGCTTCGCCGCGACGCCATGCCAACCATTTTTGAGTGGGAAATAGATCCTGCTCCGGTGTGTGAGTCACAAAATGACATCGTTGAGGAGGTCATTGAGCTACAAAATTGCGAAGGTAGCAAATATTATACTATAAATATTATATTATTAATGTCAGTGGTTTATTAGTTGGTTTAAATGAAGGCGATAAAGAATATCGGCCCAGGGACGGTACTGCTGATGCTTCGACGTGACCTATCCGTAACTGTGTTTACTATGATAGTGATCTTCAGGAAGTGGAAGTGTTGAAAGTGGAAGTGTACGTTAATAATGTTACGATTATCCTCGAAACCTTGAGGGATTTCCCAAATATACTCGGGCTCGTATCGCTGGATTGTTAAATAAATGCTAACGATGACCAAATTGTAGTACAATTAACTTTATTGTGCAACAACAATTTACAATACTTGCTAATACAGTAAAAACACTTTACAATACTTGTTAAAGCAATAACAACGCTTTACTACTTGTTAACACAATTAAACTTATAGCTTGCTTATTCGCAACTCAATTCTCCGCTCACTTTACTTGTAGCTTGCTGAATTGTAACTCACTCACCTCGTGGTGGCGGCGCCCTTATATACCTGCGCTGGCACTTATGGCAACTCTAGAACATTCTGAAGTTTATCGCTCGTTCTCTTTCTCTCGCTGTTCGCAGTGTTCATCCAACTTGACGTTTCTCTTTGTGGAAC
>NW_016199709.1:0-2602 GCF_001687245.7 Rhagoletis zephyria | reverse complement strand
GTACTGCCCCATGTGCGTGAATACATATATATGTATGTATGTATGTTTTGAATGTGTAAGTAAACACAGGTTTTTGATGAAATGTAGAACAAAAAAGTGAAATACATACAGTCGTCGAAAATATTAAAGCCGCATCACATTTCGACAAGTTTGACCATTACTTTTTGCTTTTTTATTTAATTTAGTTTTTCTTTTATTAAAATATAGCTCACTCTTCAAAAAAAAGTGGCTAAAAGTTCCATGAAAAACAAAAATAATAAATGTGTAAATTTTTCACACAAAAAAAGTAATAATATTCCCCTAACTTTGGGCAAAATATAGTAAAACTGCATATTTGGCTCTTCTCTCTGACTTTAAAATTTTTTAAAGTAGTTTGAAATTAAAAAATGAGATCAATTCAAAAAATCACATAAAAGAGAAAATTCTATAAAATTCAAAAATATAAAATTTGTCTGTGCATAAGGAGAAATTATTTATTTAAAATATTGACCTTGAATATCCTTGAACAACTGCAATATCTAGTTTTGAAAAAATTATATCTATGTTAAATACTAACATACACACGAGCACATCCTCGAATGTCGTCCTCCTAATTTTACTAGCTTAAAAAAATTAAATTAGTTAAAAGCGCGTTTTACGCATATGTACCTCACTTCGTCTTTGTAAACCAAAAAACTTTAATGATTTTAAATTGTACAGAATTTTCCCTTTCATTTGGTACCCATATTGTCGTTCTGCATTGCACTGGTTTNGAATAAGTCGAAGACTTCAAGAATATTTGAGTGCCCAGTTACTGAATCCGTTAAGTATCCGATATCGACTATGTTCAACATGACAGTGCCGTCTAGTCTTGCTGAATTTGTCTGAAGTCTGGAAAGACCTTATTGCACAAGCACGGCGATGCTTATCCAGCTGGTCGCTCAAAGCAGCGGTGCAACTGCCTTTCCACAAATTAGAGGCTTTGCACGGAATTTGGTCGCACGGAATTAGGTCGCATGGAAGACGAGCACCAATTCTGGTCACTGATTGTTCAATTTCCCGCCTTTTCTCTCAAATACCCAAGGGAGCTAAACTGATCGCAAGCTGTCACAGAAGGTACGCTTCTTAACTGCATGACGACTGAGATCAGCGTGCTCTGTACGAAAGCAGATTTGTCGGGTCTTTAAAGAATCCTTTTGCTGATGGAAACCCCAAGCTTATCCACCGCGCTTTCGGATAGAGTCGAGTTCTCATCAGTGGTAAAAATGAGCGCTCGTAAAGAACCCTTCAGTTCAGAATGTGAGGAACCGGAACAAAAGAAACCAAGGTGAGGTGGCAGTAACAAGACTAGGGGCATTTCCACCTATTACAAATCTATAGCTTAAAAGGCAACTGTTTTTCCACTAACCGTAAAAGACAATTGTTAATTCTGGCAACTATCTTGAAAGCTCTTTTCTATCTTTCGTAAGACTAATTGAAAATTTGCTAACGAAGTCTTAGCGTTATTCTGTTTGTTTTGTAGCAATAACTTTTCTAGAAATAAACTAAAATTAAAATTAATTTTAAAATTATAAATTTAAATTAATTTTTCTTCTTAAAACAATAAAAACTAATAATTAGATTAAGAAAGGAACAAATTAAAAGAAAAGTAAAAATTTAAAAAAATTTATTTTTAAAACAATTAAATAAAAAAAGAGAAAGAAAAAATAATATAATTTCACAAAAATTCAATAAAATTAAAAAATAAATCGTCTTTCTAGAACAAAATCTAAAATGTAAAGAAAATTTAAAAATAATAAACTAAAAAAGAAAAATTAATAAAAGAATTTCCTAAAACCAAGGATAATCAAAAATATGTTTTCTTTTTAAAACATTAAATTTTTAAAATTTAATTATTCAAGAAAATAATATATATATGTATATACTAATACATAAAAATTTAAATAAAATGTATTTTTTTAAACAATAAAATCTAAAAATTTAATTAAAAAATATTAGACTAAAAAAGAAAAAAAAATATATATATACATAAGTTCCTAAAAATAAATGAAATTATAAAAAATGCTTTAATTTTAGAACAATAAATGTCAGTTACGTGGTTTTGTAGTAGTTTAAACGACGATATGCAAAGGTCGCCTTAAGTACATCGCTGTCTCTTTCAATTCTCATTATTTTTGTATAACAATGTAGTATATACAAACATACATCCATCTTTATGTTGTATCTTGATGTTAATCCACATTTTTCAAACTTTTGAAGCAAATTCTATTCAGGTATTAAATAGTGTCCGAACCTCCACGGTCATATTCTGTCATGTAGTATGTTTTTACGTACAAAAATACATACATACATATGTATGTACCACATACATACTTATATTATGCAATTAAAAACTATTGAACAAAACACTCGTCGAGCGTCATAGCTAATAATAAATACAATATTTTCCGCCAATGTCAACACTTCAAATTCAATTAACGCAAACAAATTTGGCACCAAACGAAATGAAGGTGAAATCTCTATTCGGAAATAACTTTAATAATATTTCAGATATTGTTTACGCAAGTACATACATTGTGTACAAATTTCGATATTTCTGTCATAATTATAATTGGTGGGAGCG
>NW_016199708.1:0-2603 GCF_001687245.7 Rhagoletis zephyria | reverse complement strand
CTAACGATTTTTTATGGGTACCTCATTGAATTTTTTGCGGTTTTTGGGGGATCTATATAAATTAGGTATTATTATTGGAAGTCTCCTAAGGCTAAGCAGAGCTTTCCGAATCGAAAAAACTGATTTTAAAAAATTATAAACCATTTCTACGAAAAGCTGTTATTTTCATATAAAATATATTCAAAACTTTCAGCGCTTTGAGCGACCTCTGAATATTTTTTGATTTCGGAATAAAAAAACAGGGGTTTTTTCGGTATAGAACAATCCTACGGGGTGAGAGCATTAAAATTTTAACTTAACTTTTCTATTTGGACTACCCTAATGTACATACAAATGTCTCTATTTAAGTAACTTGACAAATAAGTACATACATATGTTTATAATATTAAGTGTCTGCTGTACCTTAGACATAAACAAATAAATGAAATAAATAAATGAAATAAATATGGTTTCGTTTTTTTACCAGACTTCAACTAAAAAACTGGTTGGTACCGTCTGAAATTATGGCTGGGATGCTCAACTTTTATTTGCATTACCTTATCTAGGTACATACTTATTTCTGTATTTTACCTGGCCTTTGTGCTGTGCAAATAATTTTGTCTTTCAACAAAAAACAAAAAAAAAAACAGTGCGACGAGAAAAAAAAGCCAAAACAAGAAGAAAGGATTAACTTTATCAACTTTCTTAGAAGTTATGCTAAATATAGGAGTTATTGACAAAGTTTTGGGAACTGTTTAAAAACGTAAGCATTTAAAATAAGTGTAGGTAGTTTCCTAAAATTTGAAGATCGAGAAATATTGAATATCAACAAATATTGAATATCAAACAAAACTCTCACAGTAAAAGTTTGTCGACTTTCGAGGTTCATGTGCGGTTTTCAGTTTAAAAGAATACGCATGCAGTGAAAAAAAAAACGAAAAAATATAGATAAAAAATGTGAAAAATATAAGTCATAAAATGTCTGCAGTTAAACAATTATAATGCGAGAATCTTGCGAATTTGAGTTAAATACTTTCGGCAGTCACTGTAACAAGAAAGTTTCATGTAATGAGTCATACATAACAAGTACAAGATCTTTAATTTCGTAAACTTATAATTTAATTGCCCATTGTTAAAAAAAATGAATGAATCATAAAATTTGCATAAAAACCACAATCAGTTCGAAAGAAAAATTTACAAGATAAATTTCTTAAATAAGTATGTATTGCAAAAGTATTTTAGAGGAAAGGCTAAAGATCTGTATTTAATGAAAAGAGGCTGCTAATTAAGAAACTTACTCATGATATCTCGTTTCTAAGAAGTATGAATACGAAAAGGCGGACAGCTGTTTGCAGCTCTCAAGAAAAATCACAAGAACTATTTTTGACTATTTCTGTTGCTTAAAAAAGTACTTTGTTTTTTTGCAGTAAATTTTCTTGAAGAAATAAATATACGAACATTTTTTTCTTGAGAGCTGCAAACTGATTTAAGAAATTTTGATAGAAGAAATTAACTTTAAATTTCTTGTGCGTCATTTTAAATGAATTTTTCGTTTTTATTTAGAGCTTTAAGCGGTCCTTTAAGTAGCTGTTAGACAAGTGCAAGTACTTTTGAAAAGTCTGTAAACTAAAGTTTTTCCAAAAGTGATTACAGGAACAGTTACACCTTGCATGTAAAATGACTTTGTAAAGCAGTTTTTATTTCCGAAAATCAAACTTTACAAAACTACTTTTTGAAAATTCCACTTTCAATTATGTTACCAGACATTTTTATGCGCACAAAAAAAATTAAGGACTTAAAAATTTCACTAAAATAAAGAATAAGAAAAAATAATTGGACTTAATACAAGTTAGTTGAGTTATGCAAATTTTAGGAATGAAAGTAGACTTTCGATTTCGTATTTTGACAGCAAAATGCTCAGAAAACCGCACTTTTAGATGGCTTACCAAAGAATGTAGGGAAATAAAAAAGAACACGCTTATTTTTTATGTTACTTTCACTTTTCTGCATACAAAAAGATCATCAAATATATGTACATACGTTTGTATGTATACATATGTAGCTCTGCGCCCATACCAACNGCAAGCAGTAGCCTCTGATATAAAATTTTCACTTAAGAAATTTACCAGCTAAAATATTTGTAACATTACGAGGTCTACATTAGGACATTTAAAGAACACATAAACACTCCTCCAAGAAGTCTGGAGTATGAAGTTTTATAGACCAAATATTTTTGAAAAATTCAGATTCAAAATTTTGAAACATTGATGCCAGTTTATTGAATTTTCCTTAATTTTGTAAGTTTGAAACTTTGACTTATGTGATTTGGGTCAAAGCTTGGACAATATTTTTATAAGGACGAAGGATATTTATTAAGGACGAGCACACCTATTCTAAAAATAGAATTATTAACCAAAACCAATAACCACATGATCAAGTGTATATAGCAGCGGAATAGCTGCGCTTGATTATAGTTGGCTCACATGACAAAAAAAGTGGAAAAGGCAACAACAGTTTTAAAGGCGAACTTAGCACAGTGTGTAGGCCACTGGCTGAGTCAGCTGGGGTCGTTGGATAGAATCCCACTGAAGAAGTCTGATGAGGAGATGTGGTGATCTCCGAAA
>NW_016199707.1:0-2603 GCF_001687245.7 Rhagoletis zephyria | reverse complement strand
TTTTTTTTTTTTTGTAGCTTTGGCTGACTAAGCTTAGTGAAGTGTATTTTAGGATGCCATTAGAACTTTGCAGCATGCTGTTTTTCGATCTCCTCTTTGCTTGAGTGCCTTATTGTACGTATGTACATATGTGTGTATGTATGTATATATTTACATATGTATTAGTGCTCACGAGAATGTATGCAAATAGCGCATGTCTTTTATTTGTTTTGCTTTGGCAATGAAAGTGTTGGCTTTTTAAGATTTTGAAACGGATATAGAAGTGTGAAAAGGAAGAGGACAACAACAAACAACACGTAAATTGAAAAATTTAGTATGCGAAAAAATTTGGGATTACGTATTGAGGTGGGCAATGCAACACACACATGGGCAATGAATTGAAAAAAGTGTAGTTTAAACGGAATTAATCTGAACGATGGGACCTTAGCTCTGAAAAAGCAAGCAAATTAAATTGCTTTCTATTTTATTAAATTGTAAATTATTTTGTATCCTGTTTTCTTTTCTATATTGTTTTGTTTTGATTTATTTTGTTTTATTTTGATTTATTTTATTTCGCTTTTTTGATTTTATTTTATTTAAACTGATTTCATTAAATTTTAGATTTTTGTTATGTTTTATGTTATGTCGGCCATCATTTTAAATAAATTTAATCATTTAAAATGTCAAAATTCTATTTTATTTTATTCACATTTACAATCAAATTTTTTAGTTTACTCTTTTATTTCTGCACTTTTAAATCCTACTCTATTTACTTTTTTATGTTATGTTATGCTACGTTGTGTTATGTTGTTGTACGTTACGCTAAGTTATGTTATGTTATGCTTTGTTATTATATGCTACGTTATTTTAAGCTCTGCTATGTTATGCTATTTTATGTTATGTTTAAATTCTAGGTTATTTTTTTCGGCCGTCACTTCAAATAATTTTGAATCTTGCTTTCTTGTATATTTTGTTTTGTTTTGATTTATTTTATTTCCTTTTTGTGATTTTATTTAATTTTATCTTAATTTATATAATTTAATTTTAATTTATGTTACACTATGTCATGTTTTATTTATGTTATGTTATGTTCCTCTACGCTATGGTTTAATGATATGCTATGTGGTGTAATCCTATTTTATGTTATGCTGAAAGTCCAATTAATTTTATGTTGTGTTATGTTATGTTACGTTAAGTATTTTACGTTAAGTTATGTTACGTTATGTTATATTACGCTACGTTATGTCGTGTTATGTTATATTATGTTATTGTATGTTATGTTATGCTGTGTTATGTGGTTGTTTTTTTCCTCTGTCTATAAGCGCTATCGGCGCTAATAATATACAAGGAATACAGGCTAGTACTAATATGCAGTTTTGCTTTATATTATGTTATGTTATATGACGTTGTGTTATTTAATGTTATTTTGCATTATGTTAAGTTATGCTATGTCATGTTGTGTTATGTGAGGTAATTTTGTGCTTTTATGTCACGTTATTTTGTGGTATGTTATGTTATTATGGGCTGTTAAGTTGTTCTGTTAAGTTGTCTTATTTTATTTTATGTTACGTCAAGTTATGTTATGTTATGTTATGTTAAGTTATGCTAAAATTCAATGTAAATTTTTCCCGTTACTTGTAAATATTTTTTTCTATTTAAACTTAATGTTTAAGCTCGATTTTATCTTTTTTCCCACTATATTACTCTACTGTATTTACTTATGTCCTTTTACAAATTTTTGCCTACCTAAAATTCTTCGTCCTCATTTTGTTGAACGCCACCGTTAACTCTGAAATGCCAATTTATTTACACACAAAAAAAATATGAAGAAAAAAATTAGAAACAGGTTGCTTGGCGTCCACATCGAAAAGGCTGAAAATATAGCTCAGCAGAGCACTAAGCCTTCAACAGCGCTAAAAATGTACACAAAAAGTTGTGCAACAACAAAAACACTGCACCAGCGCGTTGAACATGTGGCAGCCGAATTTGAAGGCCAGCAAGGGTTCTGCGAACAACGCTAATGTGCGCATGCGCAAAAACTTTGCTCCACCAAATACAAAAAGCAAAACAAAATAACCACTAAACAGTCAGTCGAACAAAGTAAGCAAAGTGATAATGAAATACACAGGGAACAAAAAAAAAAAAACAACAAAAACAACGAGAGCTTAGAAGCAACTACATACAATACCGATCGAATATCCATACACCTCCTGCCTATCGTCAAACTCAACAACGCAAAATTAGTGTAGTACAGAAATAGGGACGCGTGCATGTGTGCGTTTGTGGCTGTGTCTGTGCAGGCGGGATAGTCACTGGAACATTGTTTTAGTTATTTTTTTGCACAAATTTTTATTCGCAACGGAATTTCGTACACGTCTGCTGTGTTGCATAGTCATAAAGGAGCAGAGGCAGCTTTCAAAGCGAACAGTGAATTTTTTTTCCGCCAGCAAAGTTTTTATATTTATTTTGGTTTTTTTTCCCCTCTCCGCTCTGCATACATACATACTTTTTAAGCATGTATAAGCGTTTTTTGCCACTCTGTCAGTTCTTAGAAATCTATATGCTCTAAAATCTTAGCACACACCCATACATACATATGCATGTTTGGGTACACAAAAAAAAAA
>NW_016199706.1:0-2603 GCF_001687245.7 Rhagoletis zephyria | reverse complement strand
CTTTTTTGCTATTTCTAGTGCCTTTTCCAGCCTATTTCGTTATTTTATTTTATTTTTTTATTGGTTTTTAGGTCTGAAAAATCCGTTCCCTGCATATAACTGTATATGTAAGAGCATACCCTATAGGTACCCTAAAGGCAAAGCACACCCCAACTTTAAGTAATTTAATAAATGGGATCCTTTATTCAAATCAATTCAACCTGTAATCGGTTTCTGCTATGTGCAGTTTTTAACATTGCCTTCGCCCAACGCAGGCCGAGTAAGGGTACCTCACATCTTCAACGATGCCCTGTAAGAGCTGGAGAAGACTTCGACTTATCCGCTGTGCTAACGACGCGTTGTGGCACACATCATTATAGAAAGTTTTTTACTCACAAATTGGTCACTGTATGTGGACTTGCTGATATTTAGTACTGCAGTAATGATATGCCTAATGCATCGTGATTGGTGGCGTTGCACTTGTGCTCTGTAATGGGGTCAAGTATTTGAGCGTAGCGCTGTGCTTTTCGTCGTACCCGTAGACAATGCGGCTAAGTATGTCGCAATCGGCTCTGCCACCATGCTAAGAAGCACTGGACTCTAATGTTATAAAAGAACTCCAAGATCTTTGGAATCATCCACTTCATACCAGTGCACAGTGGTTAAAAAATGGTATTTAGTGTTCACAATTCACTGGAGCCTTCATTTTTTACTCAATTTTTATTAACTTTTATTAACTTTTTTTTTCAGTGAAAGCTAATAAAATTTGCAATAGACCAGTTGAGCTCGATTTATGAGTTTTTGTTTGTTTGTAATAAATTTTTTAGTGCAAAGCGCAGAAAACGCGAAAAAAAATAAAAATTTAATATTTGAAATTTTTTTTTTTTTGGATTTTAGAATAATTTATTTATAATATTTAGAATTCAGATGTGCTCCTTATTATGCTAATTTAATGGTATACAAAACTGCATACCCAAAATTTTTCTACAAACTCCAATTTTTTTTTTAATTTTTGTGAAAATTTCTATAAGTTTTAAAATTTTTTTTGTGAAACTTTTTTCCGCTTTGCGGTAACCCTAAAATTGTTTTCAACTAGTTTTTATTATATAACATTTAATAACTGGAACTGGAGAAACTGTTTTCTTCGAAATTGATACTTTATCTGCACTTTACACTAAAAGCTTTAATACAAATAAACAAAAATACCAAAATCGGGCTCGATTGGGGAATTGACAACCTTTGGAAAAATATCAATGGATGGGTCGAAGGTGGATGATATATTTTGGTGGGACTAAGCTTTCAGATTTCGGAAGGGTATTTCAAACGAACGTAAATATCGGATCGATGCATGACTGATGGATCGGCTGGGCTGGGCGCCCTTGAGGTAATTTCTGTCAATTTACGCCAGTTTGAAATTCCAAGTGAAGCCAAGTCCTTCTCCACTTGGTCATTCCATCGCTGTGGGCGCCTCTCTCTTACCCTGCTACCACCAGCGGGTTCGGAGCAGGAACTTCGGTGTCCATTCGAATAATATGTCTAAGCCAGCTTAGCCGCAGTATTTTAATTTGCTGCTGGCCTTCTGGCCGGTAGACGAACTCAGGCGGTCGAAGAAGCTTCGTCAACTTGCTAAAAGCCAACTCTCGTGGTAGGAGCCCTTACTAGGAAATATCATACATATGTTATGAACACTAAGGAACTCTCTGGTGTGGACAGCAGCCGCCTGAGTAACATCGCTTTTCCTGTCAATGAGTAAAGTGAATTAGTTACACCCAATCCATATTCAACAAGGTAGAAGTGACAACTCAGTTGAGCTCTCTCATAGCTGACTGTAATGTCAAAAATTTTAAACAAAGAAATTAACCATTTGTTATGCATTTACCATATTTTATAAAACTCAATGGGCCGCGTGCATAAAACCTAAGCAAATACTTTTTAAGTAACTCTCAAACCTTTTACCCGACTTGATCAAATAAGTTTAAGTGAAACGTATGAAATTTAAAGTAATAGCCTATTTGCACCAAATGCTCAAAGTACATATATGAATGGGAGATTTTCTTTTCATATTTGGTATAATAAAACCTGTACCTGGGAACAAACGCGTCCGCTTAGAAATACTCAGTACTCAACGTTGTGACTTCACTTGACATTTCGGAGGTTTAAAATAACGCACAAGTTTGTTGTCCTGGCTCCTGGCAAACACAACGCACTGCCCGTAATTCCTCTTAATTTTATTATGTATTTAAAATATGTAAGTCGCACAGCTGACAATTGAAAATTTAAACTAAAAAAAAATTAAAATTTTGAATAGTATAGGATTAAGAGTTGACATTTCATTTCATCCCTGCAGGGAAAGCTACTAGTTGTGAACTAGAATTCTACCGGTTTGCGTTTCAGCCGAACTAGTTCACGTTCTATCCTTTTTCAATGTTAGCGACTGGTATTTTTAACATTGCGATGTCCTACGAGATGTCAATTGTCAGGCTATGCATCAGCATCTACTAGTATAAATACTAGTAGCATCATACCAGTTGATGAGATAGTCTGCCAATTCATGCCCCGCGACGCTCCAGCAGTCAGGTCCCAGGTTCAAATCCTGGCGCAGGGAAAATTTTTTTATTTTCTTT
>NW_016199705.1:0-2603 GCF_001687245.7 Rhagoletis zephyria | reverse complement strand
GGTACTACTTTGGGCTCTGTAGGCAATTGAAAGGCACAGCCGTTTCTCGACGATTGCGTTGACTTTGCCATGCTGAACGCATTTATGATGTTGCGCCGTTGAAGATATTCTTCGATTCGACACCCATTAGGGATGAAAAAGGCGCACACAGAATCGATTCTTGACTTCAAAATAGACTTTCAGGTTTTCGATTCTTAAAGTCGATTAATCCCATCTGATGGTCGACTTTACAACAAAACTTACAATAACAAATAATACGCGCATTGGCAATCAGTACAAAGCAAAATTACAATAATCACATCATTTTGACAAAAGGTAGAAATTCGCCGTAAAATCAGCGGATCCGGCGACACCGCCTTGTATAGATTCGCCTTGTACCTGCCTTTATTAAGTAATGAACCTAAGATTATAATTTGTAAAAATTCAATAAATTACATTTTATCAATTAATTGCACGGGACTCGGTACTGAAATTTAAAACTAAATATTAAAATTAAATAATACAGAAAACCACATACATTCATCCACTGATATATCAATGCTTGAGCAGTGAACCCATATGAAAGAGAGAGTCATTATAAAATTGGATGCAGTCTTGACCGCTAGTTGCTGAATGCCGTTTATTTAAATACAGTATTGCTATATTTTGAACATTACATTATTAAAGTGGGTTTACACTAATGCAATAGGACGTTGAAACTTTAAAACTAGGTTTGTAATTATGTTACCATCAATTACTTAGTAGATAAAAGTCGAAAAGTCATCGAGTGAGAGTCGATTCGATTCGACTTCAAGCGGCAGAACTCGATTTCAAAACGTCTATTTTTTTACCAAAACACCCATGGGTGGATAACGAAAGCAATGGAACTACCAAGAACAGAAGGACCTGCCTGCACTCAGGGTGAACAACTGGCGCAAGTAAGCGAAGGAAAGTGGAAATTGGAGAAGTTTTCTGAACTCGTATTAAAGAAATAAGAAAAATAAGTATGTATGTGTATTAAAAATGCGAATCGGAAGTACGACTACAAATATAAAGAAACGTCATTTGAGACCATACTGAAAGAGGCTGCAAAAAAAATTCCATCTAACTCGGCAGTTTTTTGCGTACATATACATATCTATACATAAGTGCGCAAACGCGCATACTTTTGTACATATGTACATGAAACTCACATACATTTTTTGACACTTTACCTACCCCTTTTTAAGGGAAAGTATATTAAGCCCATATTTACGCAAAATCCAAGCTGCAACCAGCTGCAGCTATCCAAAAGTATTAAAATATTGATATGTGCATATCGATGGACCTCTGTAATAACGACACATCTCAAAACTAAAATAAACCCTTACTACAGCGCAGTGGCACATGTCTCTAATCCTTGTCTAACCCTTACAAAATCTTTATGTATGCTTTACAAATATTTGAGGAAGGAATAGACATTGATTAGGCAAGGGTTAGGACATGTGCCGCTGTGAAGTAGCTACACTCAAAAAAAACTTTTCTTAATTGCACTAAAGAAGCTTTATTCACCTTTCATGCTCAACATTTCTTCAAAATGATAGATTAGGCTGCCTTCCAAAACGTCAAAATACAAAGCATCAGTCTCTTTTATTTCCAAATCTCAGTAGATTGTAACTCCAAATGTGCGCAACCAAGGTTAGATGGTAGTTTAAAACTAGGCTGCGCAAGTTAGACTTTTTCTTCTAGTGCAGTTTAGAAATAAAATAGACTGATGCTTTGTATTTTGAGGTTTTGGAATGCACCATTACATCTACGGTTCCATATTTTCGTGAACGTTTTTACACATTCCAAAGAAAAATTACTCATTCGGGAGAATTTTTTACTCATTCGGAAGAATTTTCGACCTTAAAGTAAGTTAAAGTTTTTCTTTGATTCAGAGATAAATTTTTGGTTCAGTGTAGTAATTTTTTTTTGTTAATTTTAAGTTGTGACCTTATGGCAGAAGAAAATCAATATGTAGGTATTTATGTAAGCACAAAACATTTTAAAGTTTTCTGCACAGTTCACAACTTGTAGAAATGCGTACATGAAGAGTTTATTGTTTAATTTTTGTTCATTCTAGTCTCACTTTATTTCTTAAATGTTTTTTTTTACTCTTTTTTAGATAACATTCAATTAACACCACTTTAAAATATCCTTTTTGAATTTCCTTATTTTTTAATATTTTCTATTTTGTAATTGCCTTAATTTTTAAGGAATTTTTCACTCTATTCATAACTGGAATTCAGTACACCTTAAAATTCTATTAAGTTACTTATTCACATTTCACACTTTTGAAACAATTCTTTTTGCACAATTTTCCTTTATTTTATAGTCTGCGTTATATGCATAATTTCTTTTATTTTACCTGTTTCACAAGTCAACACATGCTGCTGTATTCAGTTAGTTAAAGATAAAAAAAATTAATCCAACAGGTTGCACTATTAGCATACCAGACGTGTTCTGCTGCACACGTAGCCAATCAAATTAAGTTAATTATTTTCAGAACAAAAGAAAATTAGTATTTCTTTATTAAAAGTACGTGTTTTAGCGGAGTTTTCGAATAAAATAGTACGTAAAACGCTTTGTATAACACGTTTGAA
>NW_016199704.1:819-2606 GCF_001687245.7 Rhagoletis zephyria | reverse complement strand
TTAATGTTCGGCTCCGCCCGAACTTAGACTTTCTTACTTGTTGTACTTAAACTAACACTAATAGAAACAGTAATAAGTACTCATACTAGTAAGCTGCCGAGAAAGCTTTTAGTAAATAGTGTAACACATGTCTTACAAAAGTACACTTACAGAACCTCACTGTTGTTGCCGAATTTGCCACATTTTCACATTTTCAGTATTCGCAGCATATATAAGCATACTTATAATATTAGTTTCCCTTATGGCCAGAAAATTTCTGCGAGCTATTTTTGTGACCAACAAATATTTATGCTTGTGTTCCATTCACTTATCTTTAGGGCTTTTGCTTAATTGCATTTCTGTCACATCGTTCGCGCGTAGCAAGGATGTCTACTCTTTTAAGGCATTTCATTTCCTTTTCCTTCCTTTTTTGAAGCCTTAGAATGTCGCTTCTATATGTATGTACGTACATTTATTTACTTATGGGAAAATTTTCTTGCTTCTTGCTTGTCCTAGCTTCTGTATTATATTACCTAGTCGAAAGCGCATACGGTATAGCAGCCGCCCGAGAATTTCATTTTGGTGTTTTTATTTCATATACCATGACTAGAAAGAACACTAATATTCCAATAGTTATATACTGGATGGTCCAAATAAAGGGAGAATACTGTAACATAATTAAATTGAATAACTAAATATGCGACGCTAAGATACGTGGAGACTTTTTGAGACTGATTCGGAAAAAATTCCTGACTGACTTATTTTTCTTTAAAATTAATTTTACTATCTTCTCACGTTGCAAAACATTATAGATATTCTGATGCTTGGATTTTCTGATAAACGTTTTAGGATTTTTTCGCAATTTTCTTTTTTTTGTGCTTTAATTCCGATTTCTTCTGCAGCTTTTGCGGAAAATAACAGAAGTTTTTGGAATTGTGTTTTGTTTTATACGGAGTTTCCGAGTTTTATTGGAAGACTTTTTCGAGAATTGTCCTAGTTTTACTTGAACTAGTTCGGGTTTTCGGGAACGCTTTGGATTTTTTTTGGAATCTTTCGGTACACTTTTGCGAATTCTCAGAATTATCATGTTTCATTTTCAATGTTTATGGCTCTTTTTGGAACGAATCGGGTGTTTTTCGTCTTCATTAAAGATTTGTTATTTCAGCTCAACTCAACTCACAAAAACTATCCTTAATTTAAGCGGTTGAATTTCAACCGCTGGGCGAAGACTAGCATCCATAAAATCTCAACTTAAATTACTTCAAATGGAAATTGCAACCACATACATATGTACATACATACAAATTTTCATAAGTACATCGGCATGTGCGCTCAAAGGCTGCGGTTCGGTAACACAGCATGCACAGCCATACATAGCAAGACTTTGCAGACAGGAGATGCCATTACTCTAATAAATTATGGAACAATATCAAGGCGAAACTTACCAGCATCATGAACTGGAAGGTAGCAATGAGGCAAAGCGGGCATAAAAGCGCAAAAAAAAACAGAAATCAAATAATCTAAGTAAAAGATTAGCGGTCAAAGCTTTCACTAGGCTGTATGACCCAGCGCAGCGCACTTGCTTATGGAGTTCTGCCAGCAGTGTCGGCTGCGATTCCACCATTTGGATTGGTCTCACTCGCTTTCTGTGAAGGCGAACTCATATAAATACTTTGTTTCGCTTTCAAAACGCTACTAACGGGTGATTTTTTTGAGGTTAGGATTTTCATGCATTAGTATTTGACAGATCACGTGGGATTTCAGACATGGTGTCAAAGAGAAAGATGCTCAGTATGCTTTGACATTTC
>NW_016199704.1:0-809 GCF_001687245.7 Rhagoletis zephyria | reverse complement strand
TCAAAGCATACTGAGCATCTTTCTCTTTGACACCATGTCTGAAATCCCACGTGATCTGTCAAATACTAATGCATGAAAATCCTAACCTCAAAAAAATCACCCGTTATAACTACGAGTACCTATGTACATACTCTACCTTTTGTTTCTGCTATACATGTACGTAAAAGTATACTTATGTACGTACGTATGTACGTATGTACGTAGATGTGTGCGGTCCCCTTTAGCTACTGTTATCCTGGATATTCTTGTAATTTTCAGCCATTATTGTAGCCATAAAGTAGACGGCTATTTTGCGATTTGCGGGAGATTTTTATTACAAATATTTCGGTACTGAGCTGCCAAGGCGCTTTGCAGTTAATTCTGCGGTGGTCTTATTCTCTACGTTGAAGGGCATACATACACGAAAGCGGCTTAATGTTATTTAACTCCAATTTGTAGTTTAATACAAGTTTGCAGTAGGAGATTTCAATTAGGTAACTGATCCTTTTCAGACTTATTATGAGCTTAGGTGTCGTAGGTGGCTTTGTAGGTGAAAAGTTAAATAATGCTGCCAACAAAATGTGCCAAATGTTTTCAATAGTTTAATATAGAATATAGATAAGAACGGCTTGGCGATTTATGTTAGAAAGGAAATTTTTTAACCTTTTTACTGAATATGGTTGGGTTTAAATAAATTTGGGAGTATCAATTAAAAATCACCGTTATTACAAAAGATATTTTGTATAAAAAGTTATTTAGGTAGTAGAGCAGATGGATAGCTGACTATTTACCTTTCTAATGATACATAATATAAACATTTTTTTAGAGCT